>NW_008354016.1:1682131-1690201 GCF_000622305.1 Nannospalax galili
TGGTACAAAAAGAGGTTAAAAGGAGTTACCTCATAATAGGGAGACATTGCACTTAATGGATACCATAGGCTAACAAATAAAAAACACTTAATTCCAGGAGGTCCCATAGGCCCTCAAACAATTCTGGCTATTGCCCCTGCTCTTGCTTACCCACCAGAACTTGATGATGAGACCTTATTGTTGAAAATGCTATAATATAGAGTTGTAGAAAACATAAGGAGAAATCAAGCTGGTACTGACCTTAAACATTTGTCTCTGCCAGCAAGCTTTCATAGCGTTGGAAGTTGTTAAGCATGCTGCTACCTGATGAGAAAAGTCATCATCATCCTTTCCAAGTTGTGAATCCTGTAAGCTACAACAACTAGCTTGTCAAGATATACCCACTGGTGCAGTACTGGCATGAATGTTATAGGCGTAATTAACCACTTTCTGATTGTATTTAAGGTCGACTTCATAAGATGAAGCCCATATCTGATACTGATACCAAGCATAGGAACCTGTGACTTCACAGGTGACAGACAATAGGGGAGAGCTTGCTATGATTAGCTGTGAAATATAGTATTAAACTAACTCCAAATAATTTATTTCTATACCCATATATTAATGCATCTCTCAAATCTCAGCAGAAAAACTTCCTTATGCAGCAGATGTTAATTAATACAGAGAACCACATCTGGCCAACATCTAGAGAATAAGAAGTTGCAGACTGCTTATCCCTGAATAGGACACCTATATCAACCTTCTGCCTCCCAAGGCTCAGGGATCATTGCAGAAGAGAGGGTTGAAAAAATTTAAGAGCCACAATCTAATAACATCCTAATGGATGACCACAAAGAAACAGTGTTTTTTCAGACAGTGGGGTAGTTACTCATATGAAATCACAGTAATATTGACAGCATGCACATGTAAGATCAAGTCAGCCAAAATCTCAGTACAGAGGTAAGGAAGTAGGTAAGAAGTCAAACACTAGCTGAGGAACTGTTGACAACTGATGACTACTGGGAGAGAGTCAATTTCTTTGAGGCTGTGACACTAGTGACACTAGTAGATTAATCAGGCTTCAGTGAATGGGCCCGAGCATTCATGGACACAAATTGGACTTGATAGGCCCTAATATATATGTGTGTATAATGCGGTACATGAAATTGGGTGGCAGTAAGTAAGGGGGAGAAGATAGGGAAGTGTGTCTGAATATGATCAAAATATATTTTATAAAAACGTCAAGAAGCCAATAGAAAAGAGATCTGACTGAGCTTGGTGGTACAGGCCTTTAATCACAACCCTTGGGAAGCAGAGGCAGGTAGATCTCTGTGAGAATGAGGCCAGCCTGGTCTATACAGTAAGTTCCAGACTAGCTGTCTGAGAGAGAGAGAGAGAGAGAGAGAGAGAGAGAGAGAGAGATTTTGAAAAAAACTCTCTCAAGCCAGTATAGCAGCAGCTATTAGACAGTTTAGTAGGAACAGAAATCTAAAAATGTCCATCTAAGGTGTAACAATAATATGTTTGTTTGGGGCCAAGGTCAATTTCATATATATATTTGGCTATCTGCTTTCTCCTTGGATTTAATATGTGTCTGTAGGAAAGAACAGAATAGGGCAGAATCTCCCTGACTGGGGTAACCTGTAGCTTTTGCTTTACCGTATTTCCCACCGTCAGGCACATAGATTTTAGAAAGGCAAGATGAATTTTGCAGGGAAATTTGCAACAGAGTTGACCTCAGTTACCCTTTGGGGGAAGGTCTGCATAGTCCTTTTATTCCTTTAATGGAAATGGGAAGTAATATATTTGTGTCCTCTGTACTTGGAAACTCCCAGACGAATTAAGAAATCATTCCTCTTAAATTAATTACCATGATTGTCAGCATCTCCCTGGTTTTGACCACAATGATTTTTGTGCAGTCAGGTCCTAAAAGCTTCAGGGACATCATTTTGCTAAGCCCATATTGTATATGGGCAAAATGATGCTGTCATCTGAGAGAAAGCTGACAGATCATAACGTTTGCTTCAGGACCCAATGCTATCTATGCCATGCCAGGTGAACTTTAATAGCAGGGCAGTAAATCCCAGGAAATCGTTTCTAGTCTGTGTGCTGGAATAATTGCCTAGTGATTTTGGATCAGATTCTGTAGGGACACTTAGGCCTTTAATAGCTAAAATAACTTGATTTATGAAAAAAAAAAACCAAAGAGTATTTAATCAGTTTGTCTTGTGTGCCCTATGCTGGTTCCAGGCCCATCTTTAAGATACTTCACTACAGTGTGTTTCAGTCTCTGGTCAAAACTACTAACTAAGGTGTTGGAGAGATGGCACAGCAGTGAGGAGCACTGGCTGCTCTTGAAGAGCACCCGAGTTTCCCAGCCTCCCAGTTTTGGTTAACAACTGCTTATAACTCCAGTTCCAGAAGATTCAACATCCTCTTCTGGCCTCCATTGGCTTTGTACACATGTGGTGCACTTACATATATGCAAGCAAAACACTCATACACATAAAATTAAAAAAAAATCACTAAATAAGTCCTTTCTGATTATAGAAAGATGTCAAAATCCCCATAAAAAGCACTGAAAGTCACTTGCTGTCGGGCCTACCTGCCCGCTGTTCCTCTCCCCCACTCATTCCGACCTTTCTCATCAGCACATGCTGTCTTGGTTTCCCTCAGTACGATCTCATCTTCTCACTTGAGTGGCCCTCTCCTCCATTATTATGATTTTCAGACCTGAATCATTTGTCTTTGTGAAAATTTTCAGCCATTCTGGTTAAATGTAATCTAGCCCACTTTGAGTTATATACATATGTCTATTAGAACTAGTCACATTTTAAATTATTCTATAGCTAATAATATATATGCATACATATATATAATTCATTTCATAGTATATATCTTTTAAGCTCCTACTGTGTATCAGGAACAATGTTATATTATGATTTACAATGACTTCATATATGTGTGTTTATTTGTTTTTGTAATTTTTAAATTTTGAGTCATCTTATTATATAGCTCAGACTGGCCTAGAAAGCTCTATGTAATGCAGGATGTCCTCCTTGAACTCACAATCATCCTACCTAGGGTTACCGATGTGAGCCTTAAGCCACCATACCTAGAAACTCTCTTCACTCGCTTCTCGCCTTCTTTCATAGATAATGCATTATATATACGGAGGCGGGGAGAGAGAGAGGAGGGGTAGTTGTTGACTTGATCTTGTGCCCAGTCTCATATATATGAGACTGGGTCTCTTTGTAGCCCCATCTGACTATGTAGACCAGGCTGACTTTGATATCACAGAGATCTGCCTGCCTCTACCTGCCTCTGCTTGTCCAGTGCTGGGATTAAAGGTGTGTGCCACCATGCCAGTTCTGAAACTATATTTTATTTGAGTGATTGACCAAAAACTAGGAAAATGGAAAGAAGTAGAGAAGTATTAAGATAAGGAAGGAGAAAAGAAAGAAAAATTGTAGCAGATGTAGTGGTGCACACCTGTAATATGAGCACTCTGGAAGCAAAGGCATGAAGATTACTGCAAATGTAAGGCTAGCCTGGTCTACATAGTGAAGTCCAGGTTAGTTATAACTTTAAATGAGTCTTGTCTCAGAAAAGTAAAACCACAAAATAAGCAAACAAAAATATATAAAGAAGTTAGAAAGAAATTGCAAGTTTTAAGAAATTCTATGCATAAACACACACAGAAAAAGCTGGCATTAGAGCTATCCCAGAGGCTAAGGGCGTGTAGCTGTTGGTCATGGTGGGTGAGGACTATTGCTAAAGGTGTTCAAAAGCCCTGAGAAGGCAGGGAATGGTGGCACATGCCTTTAGTCCCAGCACTAGGGAGGCAGAGCCAGGCAGATGTCTATGACAAGTTCCAGGCCAGCTGGAGCTACAGGGAGATCCTGTCTCAGAAAAAAAAAAAAGTCCTGAAGAGGAAAGAGCTTGTCCTGAGTGTGGATGAAGGGCAACTTGTGTATGAGGAAAGGAGAGGGTGCCCAGGGCACTGTGGCCCACAGCTAGAACCCTAAATCCCATTCTAAGTCTAATGGAAAGCTTTTCGTGGGCTTTTAGGCAGAGGAGACACCTGCACTAAAACAAAATGAAGAGGTTCTACAGGTCAGCTGGGGCTACAAATAGACCCAAACTTGGCAGCACCCTCAAACTTGGCCAGAGAAGCTTCTCTCTGCAGTGGTCAATAGTTAATGCAGACACTTATTACTGGTCAAAGTGCTGAGAATAAGTGACTATTAATGGGAAATGGGACATCTATACCAATCACATCCCCCCCCCTCCCCCAGTGCTTACGGAACATCTGGAAGGAAGAGGCAGAGACTATGGAAGAGCCAGAAGATTGGAAGAGTGCTCTGAAATTTCTGAAATTCTGTCTTTGGAACATGACATAGCCATTGGATTCATGAATTCTTTGTAGCTATGGTTACCTTCGTAAGACTGGCACAAGATGAAAGCAACAAGATCAGTCAACATTCCAACAGGCAGCACTAATTGGACTCAGTAGCTTAAAAAAGGGGGTAAAAAAAGAGTACAGGAAAGGGAGGGGGCATGTAGGTTGGGGAATCCCTGGTGGAGTGGGAGGGAGTTATAGAGGGTGTAAGATAGGCCTTGCTTAGCTGGGTCACCCCTTCAGAGGATGTGTGATAAGAACAGGAGGTAGGAATTGGCTAGGCAGTTAGTATAAAAAGACCCCAAAGAAAAGTAGCCAGTTTCTTGGCTAAAAGCCAAACTATCTTTGGACCTGTTGGCAATGTATTCTGTTCCAAAGGCCAAAAATGTCAAAAGTATTTGGGAGCTCTTATCTAACCCTTAAAAAGATTTTAGGGTTACCTCTACAGAGGGGCAAATATCAGTGTAACAAAAGGCCCAATTTAAAAAACAAGAAGAGCACATGGTGCTGTCAGAAAAAGGTGATGGGGAGATATGGGAGGAGTTGGAGAGGAGGGAGCTGGCGTGGATTTGATCAAAACACCTTATATGCTTATATTCCTTTATGAAATTCTCAATAAATTAGTTTTTAAAAATGCCTCGCTTATGTATATGAAATTGTCAAAGAATAAATAAAAGATACTCTATCAAAAACAGCTACTTAAACGGAATGCAAAATGCATAGTGATTCAATATGGTTCGTAAGTGATTTATTTAAGTTATGTGGTCAAAAAAATGAGCACTCTATCTTTGGTGGAGAAAATGAATTGGAGAAGATGTTGCAATAAGAAGAGGGTATTGCCAGTTGGATGGGTTTTGGAGCAGTTTGTATATAGCATACTATATTTCTTTTAAAAAATATTTTATTACTTTTATTTGACATGTATGAGTGTATTCCCTGCATGTATGTAAGCGTACCTGTGTTGAGCAATGACGGCGAAGGTTAGAAGAGGGCACCGGATCTCGTGGAACTGAAGTTGCAGATGGTTGTTAGCCACCACGTACTGGGAATGTTAACTGCTGAGCCATCTTTCCAGCTCCTATATTTACACATAACTGACCGAGACAGTACCCTCTTCATGCCTGCCCTGATGGGCCTCCCACGCAGAGGTGGAGTCAGAGCTCCTGCACTTGAATGGAATGGGGACAGAGCACAGAGTATAGCAGAAGGATGTCATGGCTTTGCCATCCAGTCAATCAAAGTCTGAGACTTCTTCTTCATTCTCTGTCTCTGAGACTCTCATTTCATGCGAAGTCAGCCATCACACTGTGATGAAGCTTATAACCCTTTGTGTGGAAAGACCATACAGACACCACACTGCAATCATGAGCTCCCAGCCAGAATCAGTCTCAGGTCTGGGAGGGAACCTGCTTTCAGACGCCTTCTGTCTCTTTAAACATACCAACTGAAGCCCAGACACCAGGAGCACAGGCAACGGATCCCACAGTGCTTTTTAAATTCCCGATCTACAAAAATCTCTGAGCAAGAAAGGAAAAGAGTGCCTTACACAGCTAACTTTGAGACTAATTTGATTTTTAAGAAAAGATAAGACATGCGTTGCGATAGTGAAGATGACAAAGGCAGTTTTGTATTTGGGAACTGGGGCTTAAAACATTGCTGAGGAGATGAATGTGGGAGTGGGGAAGAGAGAAGAAAGGGTGACAAGTTTTGGCTTCAGCAATGTGCAGAACAGTAACTCCGCTTGCAAAGAGGGAGGGAGTGCAGATTGCAGGTTCAGAGAGGGCAAACCTGATCTTCTTCTGCTAGACTTTAAGCTTTTTGAGAGCAGGGAAGAGTTTTATCTATGTCTTCCAGGCCACAAAGTACAATGTCTTCTAAGTAGAAAAGGCAATCAATATCTCCCAAATCGAACTGTGAAGGAACTACTGCCCACAACTGCCCTGGTGAGATCATCCTGCAAGTATTTATCCATAATATATGGATATAAATGAAGATGCATTTTTAGCATTTGCATAAAGGGAATTGACATATTACATCAATTAATCATACTTGGCAAGGAAAGCATCCATAAATTAACTTTCTGTCTTTCAGGCATTGGCTGCACACAGCAAAGTGATGTAAGGGAGGTAGAAATGTATGGTTAATTTGGCTCATGGAGACATGCATATGTTAAAACCAGTCGTATCAGTCAGAAAAATGAGGAATTATCATTCCACATTGTATTCTATAAATAAAGCCAGGCTTTTTGCTTATGGCTAATTCTAGCCTGTGTTCTATGACCTTTGCTTTTTCTTTACGGGTGGTTGCTTTTATTTGTATTAGTTGTAACTGCTTCATGAAGTACCTAATTGAATGTATTCACTGTAGTTTCTGGGGAATTTCCTGATAGATCTAGAATTTTAAATAGGCTGTGTCCGACATGACATCACTGCAGTTGGCGGTACAAGGGTCCCCAAGCAACAAATCCCTTTTCTTAGCTTTCCATTGAGAAGCCATCCTTCCTTTCACTCCTCGTGTCTGACAGTTCTTTAGGTAAACGTACTCATTTTACAAATGCCTCTACAAGGTCTGCTTTGCCTTTTCTTTCTGGCACCTAAGTTAAGGATTCATTTCTCTAAAAATATTTGCCAATCTCATTTATATTCAAAGGACAAATATGAACTCCTGAAACACTCCACTGGCGACAGCATCTGTCTGTGTTTCTGGTGGGTGAGCAACTCTTCACTGTAGGTGCAGAAGAAGGTGTCTGTGTAGGGAAAGAGAAGTCTTAAAAATACTACTCTGGGCCTGGCCCTGAGTACACAGACTCCTTCCAAACTAAGCTAAAAGCTGGGCTCTTCAACTACAAAAATGCAAATGTCAGGTTCCTCTTTGGACCCCACATTCCCATGTCTTGAAGGGAACCTAATACAATCAACTCATCTGATTTCTTTGTTTTTTAAAAAAATGATAATGCTGTGTAAGATGTTAATGTTTATTACTTATTGAAGACTGATTTTAATTAAAAACCCTCTACCTTGAAAAAGAAGGTTGAATTTCTGTTTAAGATTTTTACTGATACAATTATGCAGGTGTTTAGTGAAGTTACAGTTAGTTATTAAGTATTAATACATAGTTGTAACCTTCAAGCCATTACTTTTTAAATAATGTTCAATGATCCATTAGGATTCTTGAGGTTTTTAGCATTATCATGGTTAAGAATCTCTGTGTTTTCTGGATTGTAAGATTCTCCTACAGCAGGTGCTAGTGGCCCAGCAGGTTTGTTTCTCCCAGTAATGATGGGAGAAGTTTTCACAAGGATTGAGTAATTCTGCCTCCTTTGGTTTCTTGGGGCATCTTACGGCCAGTGAGTTTAACACCAAGTATCCTCCTCTCCTCTGCCCTCCTCCCTTTTCCCTTCCTCCCTTTTCCCTTCCTCCTTCCTGCTCTCCCTCCCTTCTTTCCTTCCTTTCTCCTCTCCTCCTCTGTCTCCTCCTTCTCTCATGTTTTCCTCCTTCCCTAAATTAATTCCTTCCTTCCTCCCCCTCTTCTTTCTTCCTTCTCTCCTCCTTCTCTCCCTACTCTTTCATTTCTCAGAAAGTGGGTGAAGGGAATTTTCTAAAAATCTTTTTAATGTTAAGATGGAAAATGCCTGGCAAAAACAGTGCGGGGAGGGAGTGAGGGAAGGAGGGTGGGAGGGAGGGACGGAG
>NW_008354016.1:1690257-1712294 GCF_000622305.1 Nannospalax galili
GGGGGTGGGGGGGAGGGACGGAGGGAGGGAGGGAGGTAGAGAGAGAGATTGAGGAGAGAGAGAGAGAAAGAGAGAAAGAAATGAAAGAAACCCTCCTGTAGCAGCCACTTGCCCTAACTGGCCACTTCCATGTTGCTCTCAGCTCTATCAGGGTGACCGTCAGGCATTGGTGGTGTAGCACCTGGAGGCTTTGCAGATCAAGAAGCCTGATATAAAATATTTATTTTAAGCTTACAAAACAGGTTTTGTTCATTGCAGACATTCAAAAAGATACCAAATTATATGATGTGTGAACTTAACTGCTATTCTTTCTGTCACAATACCACTGTCCTTTCCGCCCCCACCTACGGTTCACTGCTATCACTTTCATCTCTGTCTTTCAATGCTATTATTTTTGTCTTCATACTCATCCTCTCACATACATACATATACATGTTCATATGTTCCATTTAGATATAGCTGTGTTTTTGTTATTGGTTGATTGATCAAAATAAGGTCATGTGGTACAGAGTCTCCAGGATGGTTTATAATTCAATAGTTATCATGGACATCCTGCATGTCAGTAATATTAGACTGTACTAGCAAATATTTATAGAGGACTTCTTTTTAAAAAAACTTATCAATAACCCAATTTGTTGTTGGTTTACACTAACTCTATTGAAAGTTGATGTACGTTTTAGCTACTAGGCTACCAATTCTTTAAAATATGTCTTCTCACTTTGATTCAATCTTAAAGACACCAAGAAAGTGCACCTTCAGCTTTCAGATCACAGAATAACAAATGGGGCGTATTTTTGCTTTCGTATATGTATATACTCAGTATTTAAAAAATGAAGTCCATTGAGGAAAGTGTGACTTTAAGGGTACTCCCAAGATCCCAACTCTAAGTGCATGGATCTGTATTGGTCATTTCTCTAGAACAAGAGAGACTTGCATTTATGGTTTAATAGTGCTCTTGGTATTAGATTATGTTAAATGGAAAAAGGTGTAATGAATGTCCCTAATCTTTAGACAGTAGTTAATCAAAAGTGAGCTTTCTCTGGGTGAGCTAGAAAGTCAGAACGGAAATTTAAATCTTAGTCCAGAGGTCAGAAACACAAGGTGTAGACATACAAGCTGTTCAAGTTCTCCCTTCAGTCTGAAAAGAGCCAACTGTCCTGGAGCTGAGAGAACCTCAGGTGGGGGATGTTAAGCAGCCGAGAATAATGCCTGGCCAGAGGCAGGTACCAACATGGGGGCTTCAGTCATCTACCTTTGAGCTAAGTGGAGCCGACAGTCAGAGAAGTCAGATAAGAACTTCAAATTAGACCTGGCCAACATGATGATTTAAACTTGGTGTGATTCAGAGGAGACTAAGTTAATACATCTTGGGTTCCATATCCACAGTAACTGTGAGATGATAAATATATATATTATTTGAAGTTACCAAGGATGCTGAGCTGAATGGCAGCTGCCTACAATAATGTTCAGTTCAACCTCAGAATCTGATCACACTGGGAAATAGCACCTTTACAGATATGATTAAGGGAAGTATCTCACCATGTTTCTTTAATCAAAACGAGGTCATCTTGGAAAAGGATGAGCATAAACAGATTGAAAGAAGGCCTTGTGAAGAAATGGAAGGATGTGGTCCCCAAGTCAAGGGACACCAAGAGCTGTTGGCAGTCATCTGAACGTAAAGAAAGGATCATGAAATCAACCTGACAGACACTGATTTTGGACCTCTGCCTTCCAGAGCTATCAAAGAATAAATTTCTGTTGTTTTAAACCACCAAGTTTGTGGTAATTTGCTCTTTAGAAATAAGAAACTAGGGCTGCAGAGATGGCTCAGCAGTTAAGAGCACTGACTACTCTTGCAGAGGACCCAGGTTTGATTCCCAGCACCCACATGGCAGCTATGAACCGTCCTTGACTCCAGTTCCTGGGGACTCTGAAGCCCTCTTCTGATCTCTGCAGCATTGCATGACATGGGTGCACTCATATACATGCAGGCAATACACTCATACACATAAAATGAAAATAATAAATAAAACATTACAAAAAAGAAATAAGAAACTAATATGCAATATTAAAATAACAGAAGTGTTTTTCTTTACCAACATCACATCTCATATGACAATGGCTAGGGAAGCACCGCCTGCTGTTCCTTTGGGTGTGAATGTCCTAGTTCTCTCTGTGGGCCACAAGGTCCCCACAGTGTGGTCACACACACTTGGCATGGTCTCCAACTTGAGCTGCTTGGCTTGTATAGCCATGCTTAGGTTTCATCTTAGCTTTGGGGCTTAATATTTCTTTAACCTCAAACTGTTTCTGTGTTTATTTGGCACTTGATCACTTCTCAAAATTAAAAACACTCCCCAGCAGCACTGTGAATAATCAGCATAGAAATCTGTAAATGATAAGACAAGTTCCAGAGTTGTTTCAAAATTATATTGCATCTGGAAAAATTTCTAACACTGATGTAACCAAGCAAACTCACAATGGATGAGAATGAGGTGGCTCCTAACTCTACACACTTATGTAAAGCTCAATACAAGATGATTGAAGGTCACACTGCTACCTCCTGCCTTCAAGCTCGATTACCAGCACAGGATACATAGCAATGCTAAATTCAGAAGAAAAGGAATGTCTGCCAAATTTTCCTGAGAGCCCACATGGGTCTCTCTGGGATTCCAGGGAGCCGCAGTTCCAAAGCCACCAACTAAAACCATCACAATGTTCAGTGTTCCTCTTAAGTTACAGTAGGAGAATAAGAATATTTATTTGGGCTTGCCAATAAAATTTATGCTATTTAGAAGAGGGTCACTTACAAAAGCATGCACGGCCCACAGGCTCTTTCTTTCCCACATTTGAGATCTCCCAAGATGGTGACTCCCTTCCCGTTTTTCCCCAGTGTGCTCAGCATTTCCCAGTGTCCTTGGCATCTCTCAGCACCTTCAGCATCTGTCCCTAGACCCTCTCCCTCTGAGTCTCTTGGGGTTCAGTTCTAGTTCCCTCAGAGGACATGCCTACCCGAAAAAGAACTTTTCAAAGACTTACTGGCCCTACAAAGATGAACTTTGGGTGATTCCAATTTATATTTGATTCAAAGTTCATTCTGGAAACCTGCTGATTCTAGCTTATCATTTTACTTTTCATTTATTATTTATTTATTTATATTTATTCATTTATTGGTTTTTTGAGACAGAGTCTCATGCAGCCTTGGATGGCCTGGAACTCACTATGTAGGCCAGGCTGGCCTTGAACTCACAGAAATCCACCTATATCTCCCTCCCCAGTGCTGGGATTAAGGTGTGTGCCATCATGCTCAGGTAGCTTTTCATTTTTATACCTGAGATGGTAGAAAGATTCAAAGTGCCACTTGCGTTTATGAACAATTATTTTTCAGGGGAAGGGGTAGTCTTGGGGATTGAATTTATAACCTAGTTCATGTTAGCAAGTGCTAACACTAAGCTATCGCTCGGGATGTTCTGCAGAATGGGTGTCTCCTCTTTGTGATCCTCGCTGAACCTTCTACTTCACATCAAGGCCTCTTTCTCTTGCCGCCTTCTCCAGCAGAATGCCGCTTGTGCCTTTTACTCTATAAGGAAACAATTTGCTTGTTTGGTTGCAATCAGTAAAAAAATCACTTTTTTCCTGCCTAGGAATTGAACCTAGTACCTTGTACACAAGTCCCCTCTAGCTTGTCTATAGCCACTGTACTCTTTTCCTTTTTGTATTTTGAGATAGCTCTCTACAAGATGTACAGGTTGGTTTTGAACTCATATTATAGCCTTTGCTGTCCTTGAACTTTAGATCTTCCTCCTGAAGCTTCCCACTTAATCAGAGTGACAGGCCAATATCACCTAGCCAAACTAGTGGGAATCACTTAATAAAAGAGGTGAAGAGAAATGTCAAAGATCATATAAGAGTTTTCTTCCAGTTCTTTAATGGGGACTAATGGACATAGTAGTCAATGACCATCACAGCTGGGAAAGAGGAGCTCAGGGGCTGCTGAAAAGGGAATAGGACAAAGGGAAAGGGCCAGGGCAGAGTGCTTGGTAAGAAATAGAGTTCTTTGTAGTTTGATTTTGAATTGAAAATGAAACCTGGACTTCTGTCACTTAGGGGCATACAAAAGTCTGGGTTTTGATGGTGACTGTAATTGAATTTCAATAAGAATGCAACATTCAGGGTCTCTGTTACCAGCACTGTTACAGTTTAATACTGGCCAAGCCTCAGAGGACAAATATACTGCCACTTCCCCGAATCTTTATGTGCTTGTTGTAAGTAGGTTTATCTTATGGTCCACAATAATATTCAATATTTATCGAGTGCTGACAGGATGCCTGGAATTGTGTGAGACCATTTTATTTGTAAAATTGTTTTAATCATTTCATTTTTCTTAAAAAGAAGAAAATTATGCTGTTTCTCTCTACAAAGTAGAAAATGAATATATTGCCTTACCCTCTCACTTTGAACCAAAAGTAAAATTATATATTACACGTTCTCTCAATCCATTGTCAAGTACATCGCCTTACATATGGTCTAAGCTCTCTGACCGATTATGATTACCAGGTAACTTGTCCTCTGACATATTTGTTCTCTGAAGATCAGATCTCTTCTTCACTTTGGCTTGAAGTGTCCTAGACTGGATTACCAGATTAGGGACCACAGTGCAAGCAGGTGGGGACACTGGAAAGGGTCATAAATTGGCCAAACAAATTTGATACTCTTACCAGAGGCATGGTGTATCAAAGCTTTTCAGAGGACTTCTGTATATTCCCACTGACATATCTGTTTGTTGACAAAGCAGGGAGTATAGCATTCCTGTGATACATTAGGATATTGCCTAAGGCTGCTTGATTCTTGTCTCATGATAATGGCACAAATTCAGTCATGCTTCCTGTTGAGATTCCTCAATGCCCTGCCCTAAGGTTTTCCATTTTTAGTAAAATTGTTTTTTGTTTTTCTGGGGTTTTTTTTTTTTTTTTTTTTTTATAAAATTTTTTTTTTTTTTTCTGGGGTTTTTTTTTTTTTTTTTTTTGGTTTTTTTTTCTTTGTTCTTTAGTAAACTGTCTTGTTCTGATATACCCTGGTTTATAAGCAGCCTTTATTATTATCCTTGGCATGGTGGCACACACCTTTAGTACCAGCATTCCAGAGGGAAAAACAGGCAGATCTCTGTGAGATGGAGGCCAGCCTGTTCTACACAGTCAGTTCCAGGCCAGCTGAGACTACAGGGAGACCCTGTAGCAAAAAAATGATAAAAGTGACAATATTATTATTATTATTATTATTATTATTATTATTGTTGTTGTTGTATGTTGTTGTATGTATTTATGTAAGATGTGTGTGTGTGTACATGTGTGTGTGTCCGTGCAATCATGTGCCACACTGTGTATGTATAAGTCAGAAGACAATTTCAGGTGTCAGAACTTGCCTTCCGCCTTATTTGAGACAGGCTAGATGACCCAAGAGCTCCTGGAGATTCTCCTGTCTGCCTTCTATTTCTCAGTAAAAGCATTGGTATTACAGATGCATGCTACCCTACTTGACTTTTATGTGTGTTTTAGGGTTTTAAACTTGGGTCTTCTGCTTCTGTGGTAAGCACTTTACCTATTTAACAATTTCCCCAGCCCACAAGCCATCTTTGGCTCCATTTTGAGGATGAAGGGTGACTGCACCTGGGTGGACAGGTACATGGCACCTTGTCTGACAAATGACTATTACTGGAAGTAGAAAGAGTGCCACTCTAAATTTGCCAGGGTGAATTGAGACTGTAGGGGCACATAGAATGTTAAAATCATATCAGGGAAACCAGGACCCCAAAATTATTGGATATATCAAACCAAAGAAAGGGTGTAACTCCCTCCCTGGACCCTATGAAGAGACACTGAGACTTAGATGGTTCCAAGCAACCTATGATCTGATCACTTGGTATGTGTGTGTCAAAGGACCCACAGGAAGAGAGCTGCTGTTTGAGCCACCGTCTGAAGCACAGCTTGGTTCAGGCTGCTGATGCAGCCTACTAAAATTGCCATCTGTCTGTCCATCTGTATGCCCTTTCATTCTTCTGGACGCAGTCCTGCCCTTTCACCTCTGCAGCAAGATATAGTCCAACCCTGCCCCTGCAAGCCTGACTGGAAGGCTGGACAGAGTAGCTTCTCCAGTTCCTTCTCCAGCTCTGTTTGTCTGTTTGTCTAGTCACTCTCCTCTCCCACATGCTCTGTTTCCACTTCTATCATCGTTTTTTTTTTTTTTTTTCGGTTGTTTTTTGTTTTGTTTTGTTTTTTTTTTTTTCTTCTGAAACCTCTTGAACTTTGCTGTTAGAAGAACTGGTGTACTCCTTAGGAAGGGCTGTCAAAGGAAACAGGCGTGCCTGGCAAATTGCTATCAATGAAAGTGCTTTACCTCATAAATTTATTGTTATTCAATAAATTCTGACATTGTGAAAAGACACAAATGTGTTTGTGTTTCTGATACAGTGTGCTCATGACATTGTGTTAGGTCATAATTGGGTATTATTTTTTTTGCAATGTTCACTTTTATTCGAAAACTTTTATCCATTCTGACAAATCACTCAACAAAGGGAAGTAGAAAATAGTTTGGGAAATCTTAGAAGAATACTCTGAAATTTTTGCTTTAAATTGCATAGGTGTTTGGGCACTAAAGACAAGTCCAAACAGTCTTCTGCTACAACCTGCACCTACGCTGAGATTGTTTGCACTATCTTTAATCTTTTGAGCGTTATTTACTCATCTTTCAAAAGTAGAAATAATTGCTGAATGAGGAACCATTTTCTCTTGTGGGCGTTTCAATTTTGGCTTCTTAGAACAGCAGCAAGGCCAATACTAATTAGTTGTCTGTTTGTTTTCCTTCTCTGCCTAGGTGGGTGGATAAAAGACCAGCTTTCATGTTGCTGTTTTTATTTATTATTTTCTTACTTTTCCCTTAGGTTTTAAAAGCCTGTCTCTGCTGTTTTACTTATTGTGACAAAAATGTGCTTAATTAAACATAAGATTTTCCAGATGCCTCAGCACATATTTTTAGTGCAAAAGTACCTATCTATGTGCTTGAAAGTGGGAGCGCCTTCACTGCAACAGAATTCCTACGTTGAAAAAAAAATTAAAATAATCGGTGGAATGTTTTGGGGTCTGCATGTATGAATGGATACTCCAACAAATTAAATTCTATGTACTTAAAAATTTCATGGATGCTTAAAAATATATTAAACATATACACCTGTAGAGATTTATAAGAAGAAAAAGTGAATTGAAACTAGCGAAGAACATTTAAAATTCCTTAGACAAGTAGTACATAATGACTAATGTTATCTTGTGACATTAAACACAAGTGAAAGTTGAGTATCATTGTTTAATGGAGTTGTCTTTCATGCCTTGTTAGTAGCATTTTTCTTCTCAATGTTTACATTTTGAAAGAATTGTGCACACCAGAATTTCAACGTTTAACCATTCTTTAATTTGCCCCTGTAGGATCAAGGTCTGTGACCTTCCCTGATTCACTCTGCTTAGCTGTTGTCTTCCCCACGACAACACATGTGTCTTCACATGGCCCTTTGCATGTGAAGTAGCAAATTGAAGTAGCAACAGCAATTGAAAAACACTGAGGTGCTGAGATCGATGTGAGGAACGGGTAGACTATCCTAATTTGTGAGCAGGTCATGGTTCAGACAGTTAAGCCAGAGTTGAAGAATTCCTGGGAAGATTAATATCTGTGAAGCTCATTCTGAGATGTGTCACAAACTATTCTTGCAACAGAATTAACTGTGAGTATATTGGTTTAAGGTAAGTAAAAATACCTTGCTAAGCATGTCAACAAATGATAAACAGAATGCTCAATTGTATTCTTTGCCCTGTAGCTAAAATATGGAAACAACCTAAGGCCCATCAGTGGATCAATGGACAAAGAAAAATATATATATACATATATATATATATATATTAGTCATATAAACAATAAAGTCTTATTCACAGCAACATGGATGGAACTGGAGATCATAATGTCAAAGGAAATAAGGAAGATACAGAAAGACAAAATATCACATGTACTTAACTCATTTGTGGAAGCTGGAAGGTGGATCTTGTAGAATAGTGAGCACTCGAGCCTGAGATGGGCAGGGGACAGGGCAGGGGAAAGACATTAAATAAGAGACACCAGAACACACAATGAAGAGTTAAGGTAGATTTCTGTAGCAAACTAAGAACCCTTTGGCTAAGATAGTCTGTTATATATTTTCATATTTATTCTTGAGACTTTCATAAATATACACAATGAAATACGATCATATTCACCCCAACTCTCCCCCTCCACCTCCACATGACTACCATCCCACACGGTCCTCTCTCAACTTCATGTCCTCTTTTCTTTTTATTGCCCACGATGTCAAATAATTCTGCCCACAGGTGCATATATGTGCAGCCATTTACTGGAGCCAGGGAAAACTACCTTTCCTAGTTTGTTTTTCCGTTGCTGTGACAAAAATACTCTGACCAATTCTAACTTGGAAAGGAAAAGGTTTATTTGGCTTACATCTCCTGGGTCACAGTTCATCAGGGAGCCCAAGTTATGAACTCAGGGCAGGGGCCTGGAGGCAGGAGCTGGAGCAGAGGCCATAGAGGAATGCTGCTTACGGGCTTGCTCCCCTGGCCCATGCTCAGCCTGCTTTATGCAACACAGGTCCACCTGCCCAGGGGAGTCACCACACACAGTGGGCTGGGCCATCCCACATCACACAACAATCAAGAAGGTGCCCCATAGACATGGCCACAGGCCAGTCCTGTGGAGGTAATTCCCCAGTTGGGCTCCCTCAACCCAGGTTTGTCAAGCTGACACTAAAGCTATCAGAGGTGGCACTCTCAGAGAATGATTCTGCCTTCCACAGAAACTATTAAGAACATCTTAATATACAATTTTGAAGGTATATAAATTGATTATTTTACCTTTATTTTGAATGTTTGTGAATTTTATACAAAGTATTTTTATCCTATGATCCCCTCTCCAATCAGTACTCCCCCTTACTACCTTCTGTCCAATCTCATTTACTCTGTCATAAATGTTATATATGATATATATATATATATATAGTCAAATTTGTGGCCCCAATTGTCCTTCAATATGGATCCATCCAGTGGAGATTGGTTAATCTACCAAGAATCACACCCTTAAAAGAGACTGACTCTCCTCTTCCTAGTAGCCATTGGTTTTATACAGCTCCTCATGTAGAATGGGATTCCTTACCCACTTCCCCATGTCTATGCTGGATTTGTCTGGCTTGAGTTTATGTGGTACTTGTGCATGCTGTCTCCATCACTGTGAGACTGTATAAAAACTGCCTACCTGTCTAGAAAACTCCATTTCCTTGTGGTCATCCACCACCTCTGTCTCTTACAATCTTTCCACCACCTCTTCTACAATGATCCCTGAGTTTGGGGGTCAGAAATTTGATATAGGTGTCCCTTTCAGAGAGAATCACTCTAAGTCTTTTCATTCTCTACATGTTGGCCAGATTTTGGGTTTCTGTGTTAATTACCATCTGCTGCATAAAGAAGTTCCTCTAGTGAGAGTTGAGAGAGGCATTAATCGATGAGAAAAGCAGTAAGTCATTAGGAGTCACTTTAATACTATATGTATTTAGCAGAAGAATAATATTAGGCTCTCCCTAATACAGGCCTATGGCCTATCTAGCCACATGTTCCTAGGCCTGATATCAATGTCAGGTATGGGCTCTGTCTTATGAAGTAGATGTTAAATTCAATTAGAAAGTGATTGGCTACTCCCACAACATTCCTGCTACTGCTGTACTGGAGGTCAGAACTTTTCAAGCCAGTTGTTGTTGATGCACACAGGATTCACTGCTGGGTAAGGTTACTGATTAACTTTTTCTTCCAGTAGCATGCATAGCACCTTCCAACACATGAAAACTAACCAGTAGAGATGAAGCTTGGAAGTCAGTACCAGCTTGATTTCTCCTTGATTTTTCCATAGCTCATGTGTGTAGCATCTTCAGAGCCAGAGTCTTATTTTCTAGTTCTGGTGGGTAACCATGAGCAGGAGCAATAGCCAGTATTGTTTGAGGGTCTATGGAACCTCTGGTCAACAGCTTCCAAAGAGGGAGTCTATCCCTGGTATTAAGCTTCTACTTTGCTAGCTTATGGTGTCTAGTAAAGGGAAATGTCCCCTGATGTAAGGAAACTCCTTTTAATCATCTTTTATAAGAGAGCGAGAGAGAGAGAGTGGTAGGTTTCCATATGGCTTTTTCTAAAAGCCTTGTGTTACTGATCCCTCCCCATACTCCCACCTCTACCCCGCCCTCCCATTCCCCACTCCAATTTCACCTTTCTAATCTATTATTCTGCTTCCCACTTTATATCACTGCATTTTACCTCACCACCTATGAAGCACTCTCGCTCCACTTCTTTGTTTCCTGACCTCTCTGGACCTTTCAATTGAAACCTGTGTATTAAGAATTCAGAGCTACAAAAGATATTACCTCCAAAGGGGGAGAGGCTCTAAATCTGATAAAGAACTGTTGCATGAAATTATAAAAGCTCAATAAAAATATGTTTTTAAAAAGATATGTGAATATTATGTTTTTTTCAAGAGAAGATATAAATGTCCAGGCATAAAATAATCACAAAACAAAAACAAATCGCATATTTTCCTTCTATGGTTCATAAAAATGACACCTGAAGCCAGCCAACAGACAAGGACTTTTCTATGTTTCTTAAAGATTCTTTATCATGGTCTGCCAAAGGGTTATTCAAGACAGGTGATGGCTTTGCTTATAAGAAACATATTACTCACTTTCTTTTACTAGAGCTGAACCTTTTACTATCATAGGGAACTGCTCTCTGCTTTTAAGTTCATTGTGATTTGGAACACTGTACTTTCAGTATATTGCTCCTTCCTCCTTGAGTACCCTATACTCCTTCTTTTCAAATTCTGCTCACCCTTCACTACGTAGGTCAAGCATCATTCTATTGAACATGTGTTTTCTGGAATCTCTACAACCATTGCTGTGTTGTGACTTCTTGCGGCCTGAGCAGGAACCCATTTGAGTATTTCTCATAGAAAATATGTGACCCCACAATTTTGAAGAGAATGATGTTATCATGTTTTCATTTGTTTCTTTGGGGGGGGCATTGCAGGCTTTCATACCTTAGATGTAACCAAGAACTATGTTAAAGCAATATTTGAAGGAATATTTGAGACCACTAATCCATTTGAATTATCCCATTGCAGACACTTGTTAGCCAAAAACAGCTGATCAATATAATAAGATAAAGTTCGTGGCATGTTATCTTAACAGAAATATGATCTCAGAAGGCCATTTGAACTGCATGCTTCAAGTTAAAATTGCATAATTTTTCCCTTTTCATTTACAAATTTCATATTTAATAACCATATGATAGAGACAAGTTACAGGAATTTAATTCCTAAGTTTTTGATTCAATGAATTTATTTTTGAATTGCTGAGCATTTATTTAGCGCATATTTATTGATGGCACAACATGTGCCCGACTCTCCCTGGCTGGAGAGACAACAACTCTGAGTAAAGCAACATTCATGCTCTCGTGGAACTGACATTCAATGGGGGCAGATGAACGATCAGCAGTGAGCTAGCACATATCCTGACAGACTCTCTCATTAGAGCAACGAGCCTCATGATATTTGGATTGTATTTGAAACCATTCATTAGGCAGAAGCCATCATTGAACATAGGAAGAAGTTAGAACACAGAAACACCTCATTCAGACCACAGACTCTTCTTCGCTTCTCTTGGGGACACTGAACTACAGAATTTGGGAGTGCCATCATGTCCACAAAGGCCAAGCCTTCTTTATCTACGAGAAAACTAACATGGATATTTTGAATTCTTTACTATGAAATAGAGTGAGTGTGGTTCTAAATATGGTCACAAAATTGTTTAGTTCTGTGAATCCACAGCACTGCAAAATAGGCCTCTGGTAAAAAGAATTTTTTTTTTAATTGAGGGAGGTATTTTTCCTTATTGTTTGTTTGTTTGTTTATTTAGTCAGTTGTGTATTTATTTTGTCTCCTGTCATTATAGCCCTTTCTTGTCACCCCCCTTGCCTTGTTACTACAGTTTTCGAGCAGGTGGTATCTATTATTTTAAGTCCAATTAATGGCTTACTTACAAGCCAGTGAGTGTAAATTATAAAAAATAAAGACGGACTCACATTCAATTGAAATGAATTCTGATACATTTGGCTGCTCATTTAGGACACAGGTACTTAACGAGGTGAATGGAGGACATAGAGTTCACTAATCCATGAGCTGACAGTGGTGCCAAGCAGAGACAGGCAGGCATTTGTCTTGGGTCTCATGTAAGCAAAGTAATTATTTCTTTAAAATGTTTGCAGTGTGTGAACATTTGTTACCTTTGGAGGAATACCTGTTCAGAATTTAGAGAGAAGAAAATTCTCAAAGGAGCTAATCTAGAAACGAGATAGGATCCATTTTATCTCCAGGTGACTCAAGAGGTTCCCTTCTGGGTATCACGGGACAGAGCTGAAAGGCAGACTCCATTCCTCCCAGTTACAGGGGGTGTCTTCTGGCCTTTCCTTTGCTTTCCTTGAGGCAGGGTCTCAGGTCCCTTGGCTGCTCTCACACTCACTGTGTAGCGAAAAATGAACTTCTGATCCTCCTGCCTCCACCTCAATTGTTTTTTTTTTGAGCTTTTGTACAGTTCATACAACAGTTCTTAATCAAATTTGGACCCCCTCCCCTATCCGTGCCTCCATCCTCCCACCAGACCTCACGTATTCTGCCATACATGTTAAGTCCTATCCAGTAAAGCATTTGTACCTTAGATGTCCTGTTCAAATTCATCCCCTGGAGTTTAGTCTGCCTCTCTACAGATTGTTGGTAAGGCCGACCCTCCCTCACCCAGTAGTATTCAGTCTCCAATAGCTGCCAGACTAGGGCCAGCCCCCCGCCCACTTCCCTCACTCCACTCTGGCCCCTTGTCTGACTGACCCAGCATGGGTCCTGTGCTCAGTGCCACCACCACCGCAAGTTCACATGTGCAAGTTTCTAGTGGCCAGAAAGTCTTGGCTTCTTCAGCAGCCCACGTTCTTGCTGATGTCTTCTTCTTCTTCTTCTTCTTTTTTTTTTTTCCTTCCTGTACCTCGCCGTCTTTCAAATGAGTGGCTGAGAATTGTAGGCGAAGAGATTTAGATCTTTCTTCTTGTACTTGGTGGGAGCAGAGATAAATCCTTGGTCTTTACTAAATGAGAAGCACCTCATGCCTCTTCAGTGCTATATTTACTAGTGTGCGCCACCATAACCAATGTATGTGGTGCTTGGGATCCCTGGCTTCCTGCTTACTAGCTACATCCCCATCTCTGGGAGATGTCTTTAGTTTTGATTCCTTTTCACAGATTTGGGTCGTCAGCAGATATTCTTACTTATTTTCTTCCCTGAATATGGACACAATAGCAACTGAAAGACCCCCCCTCCCCAAGCATGTTTGCTAATTTTAAGAATCTTCTCAACAAAATCCATGTTACTCATCAGGCCATTTTTCAAAATACCTTCTCTGCATAATTCAATCAAACTCAAGGCAATACACAATAAAATATCCAAGTAAGGCAGGCTATTGCTACAACTGAATTTGTTCCAGCTTCAATTGTTCATCTTTTGAATAAATTAATGTCAACCATAGTTCATCTGGTTATATGGATATGAAAAATCTTACATAAGGGTCCAAATATAATTAATTTTTCAAAAGCACTTTCAGAAAGTTATTGTTGGAAGTACACAGATTTACTGGAGTAGTTGGAATAAAAGGATGAGATGGAGAATGCTTATTAAAATGGGACCCCTGCTATTTTCATTTCCAGTGAAAGTATCTGAATAATTCAATCTGCTTCTGATTCAAGAAAAACTTTAACCACTTCCCAAAGCAGAAGGATCCTGAAATTGAAAAAAATATAAAATGATACACATGAAGAAATGAGCTGGGGAATAGCCTCATATGGCATTTCTTCAAATAATATCTGTCCACTGTTTTTCTGTCCCATCCAAGTGCACACATGACAATAGTGGACACTGAGTACTTTCTGATACCGATAATTCACTTTAAAAAAACTTAATGGAGTATAACCCTTAATTATAATATGTATTTAGTTTTGTGAAAAAATGAGTTATAATATTTTAAAATATTTTCATTTAGGTCCCAGTTAGACCTCAAACCGATGCATCAATTAAGATTTATTTGTATCTAGAATGTCTTTGAGTGAAGAAAATATTGTCCTCACCCTAGTGGAGAAATATTGTTAAGAATAGTGACTTCTTTTCACTGTGTGACAGATAAAATTCCATCAGTAAGTAGGCTAACAGGACAGCTCAAAGATACTTAGTCACTTCCAAGCCTTAGCAGGGTTTTCTACCCAGGACCCTGTACATGTTAGGCAATCACTCTACTTCTGAACCACATCCAAATGGATTTCATTCCCAAATTTAAACTGCTGAAGTAAGATTAAAGTGGTCCTTGGCACCTTGTCTTCGCTGTTTCAGAGATTCAAATTTGAAGCTGTGGAAGAAGGTGAAATCTTAAATTTTCCCCTTTTGCAAATCATCTAAGAACTAAAAAACCTAAAACATGTCCTCAGGGTGGACCTGCAGAGTAAAGAATACAGACTGAAAGATGATTAAGTATGGAAGAAGCCATCTGGAAGGGAAGGACTGGAAACTCTTCCCCACCTTCACTTCATTCAGCAAACCCAGCATGCTCGGGCCAGGCTGCGGAGGAAGAGGGAAGCACTGCCTCACTGGGCTTCATCTAAGAAATAGGTGGTGCTGGAGAAAAGCCCTTGAAATCTGAACAGGAGAGGTGGGTACTGTGTAAAGTCCTATAAAAGACTAAATTCCTCCTGGCCTAATGGACTTGAGTTCTTTTCTCAGCTCACTAGCCTACTCTCATCCTTATTTAAAATGTTTTTATTGAATTTGTGTGTATTTCATATAGAACATCTGGATCAATCATCTTTATACTCCCTTCCTTTACACCAGACATAGCCTAGTCCCATTCCTGAGAGTGCTTCCTTTGTTTTTTCAAAAAATTCATTTTTATTTTTTATTTTGAGATTGTCATGCAATGCACTTTGATGGTATTTAGATCCCCTTCCCTCTCTGATCTCCAAATGTCCTTCAGTGTAGGTCAATCCACTGGACCCACCAAGAGTCCCACACTCTTTCCTCTTTCAGCAGCCACCAGTTGCTGAAAGTTCTTAGGTTGGGTTGAAATTTCTTACCCACTTTGCCATGTTTATGCTGGGAATTTTTTTAGTTTGAGTGTGCATGCTATCACCATTGCTGTGAGTTCATATAGTATCTAAGTGGAAGCCTCTGTTTCCTTATGGTCATCCACCCCCTCCAGTTCTTAACAGTCTTTCTGCCTCCTCTTCCCCCCAAATCCCTGAGCCTTGGGAGCAGAGGTTTGAAATAGGTGTCCAGTTAAGAGATAAGCACTCTGCAGGCTCTTGTTCTCTGCATGTTGGCCAGTTGTGGGTTTCTGTGGTAATCACCACCTGCTGCATAAGGAAACTTCTCTGGTGAGGGTTGAGATATGCATTCATCTTATATGTAGAGGCTGCATTGAAGATATGTCACTTAGAGTTCAGTCTTACAGACACTTATTCTCTGGGTTTGACTAGTCCCGGAACCCCGTAATAGTCTCTACCTGTTGCAAAAAGAAGCTTCTTTGATGAAGGGTGAAATGTAAATGTGAGGATGCACATTTAGAACACAGTAAGAAATTACATTGGTCTAGAGATGTGGCAAAGTGGGTTTTTCTCTAATATCTATGATCTCTCCAGCCATGTGTATTTGGCTATGGTTACAGTACCATACACAAGTTTCCAACCATTGTCCTGTTGATTGCCCCCAAGATAAACAGATGAAAGTGTTATTACTGCACCAGTAGTGAGAGTACAGCACCGACTGGTCCAGCAAACACTTGCTTTTCCTTTCTTAACAAGTTGTCTCTATTTCTGTTTCTAACTATGTGCGGTTGGTACAATGTTTTTTCGCTTGGGACACAGCCTAAAATTGGTGTCCTCTGAATCCAGAGCACTGGCTTCATTCTAAGTATGTTTTTCCTTTTCTTTTTCTTTCATTTTTAAAATAGTGGCCAAAAGTCTAAGCTTTCCCTGGCACTCTGGGCTCTCTCACTCTTTCTGTGATCGCTATGCCTAACTTACACAGCTAGATCTTTTCTTCTTTGCCTACTTCCTGGCAGCTGCTGGGATTTTTAGCCTACTTATCCTATTACATTCCTCTCAAACTTTAATAAAATTGTCTTCAAGCTTCCTTCCCAGTCTGTTTTTAAATACCTTTTTGGAAAAGGGAGAACTCAGTTGTTCTGCCGGGCCAAGACTAACAGCCACGCTCCCCTGCTGGTCCCTCCCCTTCTTCCCTCCCTCGTTCCATCATCTCAGGAGGTACTGAGTTCTGTTTGAGATTTAGATGTGTGTTTGTCGTGCTTCCTGCTGCCATCCATCATGTACAAATCAGTGTGCTTTAATAAACAGGAAGTTAAGTACTTCAAAGACATGTCAAAGGACAGTGACTGAGAAACTACAAACAAACATGAACAATGGCATCACCAGGGCAGCTCAGTGGCAGAATTTGGGCCTCCATTCCCTCTTGTTTAACATGTTTCTTCCAATATCAAGTAAGCTACTGTCACTAGATGATCTACACTCCTCTTCCCAACCAGGTTCTTCCTGCACAGAAATACTGAACCTAACCTTAGCTCCAGAAAATTCTTATCCCCTGACATTTTGACTGAAAAGATTACACACAAATTGGAATTTTGTTTGAACCGAATAAATAAAATATAAAATAATGCATCAACCATGCTCAAAGAGACAGCAAGGGATCTTGTCTCTGGTGTTATAATATGCATTCCCTAGCTGAGAAAATGTTTTCTTCTCAGTGGGCTATGTCAGCATATAAATGTGTTTTTGAAACTCACATGCAAAATGATAGTGATATATAGATTGATGAGGATTCGGAAAAAGGTGGAGACCATGTATTAATCTGGGAAACGTGGCCCATCATCAAAGATTTTCAGTGGCAACTCCAATCTTTTTACCTCAGAAACTATACAACTGCTCTACCAAAAATCAAGTAAAAAGATAAAAGAGTTGTATCATAATTTACGTAATACGACAATGACAAATTAATGGCTAAAATTTGACACTGCGTAAATCATATTCAAAACCCAACAAAAAGGGCTTTTAAGTACTACGGTATGTGACTTCACTGCACGTCTAGGTACTAGTGTATGTGACTCACTGCACATGTCTAAGTACTACTGTATGTGACTTCACTGCACATGTCTAAGTACTACTGTATGTGACTCACTGCACATGTCTAAGTACTACTGTATGTGACTCACTGCACATGTCTATGTACTACTGTATGTGACTCACTGCAAATGTCTATGTACTACTGTATGTGACTCACTGCACAAGTCTATGTACTACTGTATGTGACTCACTGCACATGTTTAAGTACTAGTGTATGTGACTCACTGTGCATGTCTATGTACTACTGTATGTGACTCACTGCACATGTCTAAGTACTATTGTATGTAACTCACTGCACATGTCTATGTACTGCTGTATGTGACTCACTGCACATGTCTATGTACTACTGTATGTGACTCACTGCACATGTCTATGTACTACGGTATGTGACTCACTGCACATGTCTAAGTACTACTGTATGTGACTCACTGCACATGTCTAGGTACTACTGTATGTGACTTCACTGCACGTTTTTATGGGCACATATATTTTACCTTGCTGTGTCAACTCATGGAAGGCATAATTGCTTTTCCTGAATATTCTCCCCAGTGTGGATTTTGTTTAGGGTTGGCCACAAGGGAAAAGGTATATAAAGTTTGGAAGGCCAAACTTTACCCTAAATGTCTGTGGGGTTCCTGCCAGCTCTGCAAACCACGTAGGTTCCCTTAGTCTGCTGGGTCATCAGTTGGCACGAGGAGTAGAGGGGTTTGAAATCCCCCAACTTGTAGTGTTGATCTTCTGAAGTTACTCATCTTCTGGGTCAGATGTACGTGTGGATCATGGCAAAGGTACCACTCTTTCAGTAGGTAACCTAGATTGTGAAAGTCTCGGAAGGCAGGGTGAAATGATGAAAGGAAGGAAGGATGGAAGGAAGGAGGGAGCGAGGGAGGGAGGGAAGGAAGGCTGTCAAGAACCCTGTGTTGGCCTTTCCTTTAAGAATTTCCTGCCTGGGGTTTCCTGGATCCTTGGATCTTCTCCTGAGCCTAGCTCTGAAGTGTCACTTAGAATCATTGAATAAAGTGCAGATCAAGACATACCTATGGAAAGATCTTGCTCATATCCAAATATGTGCACTGTAAATGTTCTTTGGCTTTCTCCCAAAGGGAAAAAGTAAGGATGCGTGTGCCTTTCAAGAAAGGAAATCATCCAAATTTGGGAGGAACTGAGGATCACTGGCTCTGATTTAATCATACTTCCTGGAGACACAGACTATCACTATAGTACAAGAGAATAAAGGGAATCAGGGAACAGTTTTGATTTTTTTTTTCGCTTCTCAGTGGGTCTACTGAATCCACAAGCCTATGCTCAGGTATTCTACGGTTATGAATGTATAGATAGAATATCATACCAAACAATAAGTCGATTTCTATTATTGATTCCCTAGCCCAGGAAATCTCAACTATTAAGATTAGCCAGGCCAAATGAAAATCGCTGGAAATGACTCTACCTCTCCAGATCATAAACTAAAGGCAATACAACTTTCTGAAAGTCAAGAAATTCACTAGCAATATCATTAAAAGATACAGACGTTTGCACATGCATTTCTAATCTCTAAATATCTGATTATTACTAGTCACAGTTGGTTACTTTCTGAGCTTCTAGGCATCTGAGCATGAATATAAAGTCATCAGGTAGATTTCAATGGTAATGTTTTTCACATCTACTAATTATTGTTTTTTAATCATTATTTTTTTTTCATACAGAAGAATTCATTCCAAAGCAACTGACATTGAGATCTTTTTAAAGGTTAAAACATCATTTAATTTATGTCTTATAGGGTTTATACTGAGTACAATATTGTATAACTGTAACAATTCAACTGTAAAACTAAAAATTTACAGCCAATTTTGAAAAAGATATATCGACGTGGGGATCCTTGCTATATCAGCATATCCACTGTCTAGTAAAAAAGTCAGCTTTATCTTGCAGCATGCAGTGAGTTACCTCAAACTTATCCAGGTTGTGACTCTAATTCTTTTGATCTTGGAGATAAAACAGCATAGGTATTTAGCTGTTGTTTCTGAAAATACTTTTTCCTCAATATTTTTTAATAAATATCTCAGATGTAGTCTGCTTTCAGTGAAAGAGCCATAATACATCTTTAGAATTCCGCTTCAGGGTTATACTGAATCTTCAATGGAAGACATAATCCAGTCTATAGATGTTTTAACTGCCTTGCCATTCTAAAGAACACCATGCTTAACCACTGTCTTGTGGATATGATGCTGATTGAATTCGGTGAGCAGAAATAAGAGTTACCATAGACACTGAGGAAAAGACAGATGAATGCCAAAGCTGGGTTCCCCACTTCCAGAAATATCTTGAGTTTCAGTGGTCTGAAGCTTAGTGAGGTATTCCTTCTGATGTAATGAAAAAATACTTCTTATATTTCTTATAACAAACATCACAGGCTAGAAAAATCTCTTTAGATTTTGGAGATACTATATGCTTCATTTGCATGTGATTTCAAATAACCAAAAAGTTTTTGCAGGGTAGTATATGAGTCTTAGAAGACAGATGACTGTGTAATATGATCAGGCTGATATACAATCCATTGTACAAACTGGGCCACAGAACCAAGGAGATCTGATAATTCGTGAAGTATTTGTGAGAAACAAAACAATGTAAAGAGTCATTACCATGCACTTGCAAGTAAATAATTGTGTAGACCATTGGCATTTTGCAATGAGTTATATCTTTCTCTGAAGACATAAATTCTCCTTTTAATGAACAGTTCCTGGCCTTTAGTAGAGATGGAATCCCAGGACATGGGCCATTGATTTGCCATGCCAGCAGTAGATGTTGTCTGACCACTAAATCATGAAGGCGACAATGCTCAGCCACACTGTCTCATGGAAGTGGTAGAAAATCTCCAAAAGGAACAGGCCAAAAAGGCACGTACAGTCTTTAAGTTGTCCAAACACACATGGCCCATGCTTGTATATAGGGTGTTCCCTTGTTAACTGTAGGCATGGACCCTGAAGCTGTCCCTATATTTACAATTAAAAAATAATATTTGTATCTAGTTTACCAAAGGACCTATGAGAATTTTTTCTGACACCATTATTCACCAGAGAGATCAGCCACCTACAACTTGGAAGGTTGAATGCACTGGACTTTTTTTCCATTATGGAAGGAATAGCACTTGGTGTTTACCAGAACAAAAACTAGCTGGAGATATGGATTTGCCTTCCTTGAACATGTTGTTCTGCTAACACTGAATCTGATATGCTTGCTTACTGAGATCATTTCATGTAGCATTAATTCTGACCCAGAAACTTATTTAATAGACAGTGAAGTATAGGTAATGATGAGACTTTTAAGGATTTTGTTATTTCTTCAGCTTGGTGGCAATGTCTTGGGAGAACTCAGATCATATTTTGTGAATATAGCTTTTACCCTAAATCACTACCTCAACTACAGCAGCATTTCTCACATAGTTTGATCAAGAAATAAGAATGGGTGTCATTTCTCTAATTAGTACCCTCAGTGGGCCTCTAGAAGAATTTATGCCTAGTTCCTGCCACTCTGGGTTTTACTGCCTTAAGAATGATCTTATTTCCAAAGAGAATAATACTTGTACTGGGGGAACCATCAGTGGTTCTGTTAAATTAGAAGTAAGGATACTTCCTAGAAACTGTGATGCCAGTTGGCTAATGGGCACGCTTTGGTTCCTGTACTGACGAAGGTGCTGATGACCAAGGGAGACAATGTGTTTCTACCATACACTGGGCTATTTCTGAAATGCAGGAGGTCACCCAGAATAATACTTCTTAGACCTCCTTCATCCTTTCATAAAAGTTAATATAAAACTATAATTGCTAATAAAGGCAGGACTTCTCATGGCTCAGAAATTTCAGGAATGAAGCTTCAGGTAACTCAGCAAGCATGGAGTGGCAGTGAAGTGAGGCGCTTGCTGATAGCAAAGGGAATAAAAATGGGCAGCAATCAAGTAAAATCACCAGTGGTGCCAGTAAAGGAAAGGGGGTCAGTAACATGTTACAGACATTACTTCTTTAAAACAAAAGAGTGTAGAACCAAAGAGTAAAGGGACAAATGATTTCTTAAGAGTCCACATGCATAGCTAAAGGCTACATGACAAGCAACAATGCCAGACAGGAGATACCTTCTTTTGAGTTGTTGGCCAGGGTGGCCAAAGGGACTCCCAGATAGCAACCCAGCATAGAACTGGGAAAATGAACAGTAGACCCCAATCTTATCTAAAGGAATATTGACAACTGATTGCTGCTAGATGAGGAACAGCTGACCCTCCTAAAACAAAGACCTCTAGATAGGCTGACTAGATTCACCAGATGGACAAGTAGTGGGGAAAGGCTGGGGGTGACATCACAGCAGACAGTAGCAGGGATATCAGAGTATAAAGGCTCTAGTGTGGGGAGGGAGGCTATGGGAGGGTGCCATATGGGAAGTGGGTGTACAGGTGCCAACCACACAGCGGACAGTAGCAGGGATATCAAAGTATAAGGGCTCTAGTAGGGGGAGGGAGGCTATGGGAGGGTGCCATCTGGGAAGTGGGTGTATAGTTGAATAAGATGGTTTGGGATATTCTGTGTGATACACACACACAAAAATCAACAAATTAAAAAAATGAATTATATTTGAGGATGAAGCATAAAAATTTACATCATGTTAATCAGTAGAGGTGATAAACATTACCACTGAAATCTACCCTTT
>NW_008354016.1:1712528-1723086 GCF_000622305.1 Nannospalax galili
AAAAAGTAATGTGCATGTGAATTTTTGTTCCCCTCCCAAGTTTTGTGCTATTCAATATAAAGCATGTTAATACTAATTAATTTCACAGTTTAATATTTGAATCACAGAACATCAAAACGAAGAGTGTGACTCCTTTATAGAGACCTGGTGTCTTTTCATTGTATAAATCAGAGCTGTGTCATGTTCTAACATATTTACCAGGAAATTAAGTATGTTGAAAAGGAGTATGTAAGGGTAAGCAGACGATGAAGAGGAGGTTCTCATCTTCTGCTCACTGTCAGCCGAGTTGAAAGTACATGTCTGAAAATTCCTTTCTTTACATGATTCCTGATTAGTGTTGGACACAAGAAAACTCTGACAAGATTTGGAAGTGTAAAAAGCATCATTAAAGTAAAACATCGGTCATAACACTTTGAAAAAGCAAGTATGCCTGTAGGTGTTTTACCTTGAGGGCAAAGATGGCCAGAAGTTCACCTTGTATGTAGTGCAGTTCCCATGGGTTTTCAAGCAAGTCCAGGAGAAAGAGCATCAGCATCCTCTATAGGTCACCTGTGCCTTGGAGGTTTGAGGTCCTGAGACACAGATGTGAGAGCTAGATCTTTCTTGGGGTTCTGGTTGATCCTTGCTACATGCTGTTTCATATCCAGCATTTCTTCCTAAACTTCCAGGCTTGAAGACCAACAGCAAGTCCCAAAAGATGACCCAACACAGTCACAATTTATCAAAGACTTTATGGCCAAATCTAAAACTTTCATGTGATCTAGGCCCTGCAATGAAGTTATACATTCACGCCACTCTGAATGGCTATACTTTCTGGATTAAACCCCAACAAATAGAGAAATTAAAGACAAAATTCTATATGGTTCCTTTTTAAGGGGAATACATAATTATGAAGAGTTATATCTAATTTATGCTAATCACTGTCTTAAGCAAAGACTCTTGAGTGTACATACTCCTTCAGAACCCGATATTTTATAATTCCCTATGAAAAGTTTTTTTCTTAGTGTTTTAAAAGAATTAAATTTCTCAGAACATTATCATATATTCTTTTACATGGCAAAATAAATAAATAGGTTTTAATGAATGTGCTAATAGATTCTGCATGTACATGCTAATTAGTCCAACTACTACTTGAGTACATGCTCTAAGTATAAATGTGAGAGAGAAAGAAAACATTAAATACTTTCTCTTTAGTAAAACAGGAATTCAGTAAAACTGAATTTCCTTTCCTTAATATTTAATGATAGACTTTTAAGATTATAGGTGAATTAAAATATTTATTATTAAAATAACCCTGATGACCTAGGCATGACCTTCAAATTTAAAGATTCTAAGCTGGGTGTGATGGAGCATGCTTCTAATCCCAGCACTCTGGTTGCAGAGGTACGTAGATATCTGTGAGATCAAAGCCAGCAAGGTCTACATAGCAAATTCCAAGCCAGTTGGGGCTACAGGGAGACCTTATCTCAAAAGAAAGAACAAGGAAGGAAAGAAAGAAGGAAGGAAGGAGGGAGGGAGGGAGGGAGGAGGGAGGCAGGGTTTATTTTGCCTTATAGCTCAAGAGATACAGTTTACCATAGCAGGGAAGGCATGGCAGCAAAGAACGAATGAACAAAGGAAGGAAGGAAGCAAAGAAAGAAAGAACAAAAGAAAGGAAAAGATTCTAGACGATCCAGGATTAGGGATTACCTAATATTCATTAGGAAACCCATATCAAATAAATAGAAAAACCTACATAGAATTAGAAAGCAAATCTATTTTGCCATCACAATGGACAGGTACTCAGCACCCAGGCTACTTTCTCCACTGTTAACAGGCATTGGGACCAGAATGAGGCAACGCTCGCTTCCACTATCCCCTCTCTGTTAAAGGTTGAGCCAATTGTGGATCATAAGTGGAGATGTCAGCTTTGTCCTCTTCTAACGAGTGAAAGCAGGCTGGAAAAGACACATTTTTAACTGTGTGGGAGAATAAATGTCAAGATGATCTTTCTAATATTTTACCTATAAATTGGCCAGGTTCACCCACACAGTCACAAAGTGCTAGGGATAACCAGAGGTTCCCCTATGCTAAGTGCAGAGCAGGCACATCTTTGCAGAGGAAAGGATAGCAATTTTTGCTTGCCTTTCTTACTATGAAATTAGGAACTTAAATATACTCCAAGACCTTCTTGCCTTTACCATGTAGCCCATCTAATATTCTGGTTGATTTATATCACAGTGTGACCCAGGCCCTCTCTTCTGTCCAAGCTCTTGTCACCATAATTACCTCATTATTTCTACTATTTGGTGGCATTTTATATAAAGTTACCTTATTCTCTGTGCCTATATTTTGTTTAAGTCCTAGTTTTATGCTTGAGCACTTTCTCATTGCCTTTACCATAGCGCTGGGATCAGAATCATTGTTCAGGTGTCTGCTAGGGGCATGCTGTAAGCCATGGGGTCATCTTTCCAGGTAAGCAGACTAAAGATTAATGGGCATGAAGTTTAAAACGGCCTTTGTCACTAAGCCCTGTGATATAAGCAAATAAAGCAAGATGAGCAGAGAGAGTGCAACTATTGCTGTTTTCACGGAGCTCTTAGTTAAACTAGTGGGGAGTTCTAAAACTGCCTTTGGGACATGCAGCTGGGCCATTACACCATGGCATTAACTGTTCTTTGGACACAGGCTTCTCCTGGAAGGAGCATGGCCTTGGCTGTTTCCCTGCCTCAGTGTGTGAAATTCCTACTGCGTCCTGGCAGTCTACATCTCTCATCTAATAGCATTCCTGGAAGTTTAAGGATTAGGTCTTTTGGTACTCAAGGGGGTTCTAGGTGGTAAATCAGACCACCAACTACTGACCACTCCTGGGGATGTTCAGGTCCACTTCTTTGGTAAGTTCTCAGAGTATCTCCTGGAAGATTCTTGTGGACCTCTTGTATTAGGAGAAACTTGAAACTTCCCAAACTCAGAACTGTAGTCAGAACTGTCTCATCAATTTCTTGTGCTACCATCTACTCTGGAGTCTATTGCTTTCTTTGTTTTCAGTCTCTCTGGAATTGATCACCGTGCCAAAGAGAACTGAGGCCCTAACCAGACTATGGTTGCAACATCTGTCTCTGCACCATAAACAGTGAGTGAGAATAAACAGAAGCATCCAAGTGAATTATCTGGTGCCAATCATATTCCATCATGCCCATAAAATGTAACAGGACATTTACAGTTTCCTGATTAAATGGAAACTTCTATTATTGGCTTTCTCTTGCCATGAGAGTTTCCAGGTGGGTAGCACCTGTAACAGAGTTCAGTGAGACTTCTTCTGTCCCCACGTGGAGGGATTCTTTGAACCTGGACCTCTTCGATGGCCCAACATCTAGAGTTGGAGCCTGGGAAGCTCAATTTGCACAGTGTGTTGCTGGGAGTGGTGCTGAATACGGTCTCTCACACTTTCATCTTGCATATCTTTTATCACCATGTCTGCTGCCTTTTTACTGCATTTATTGAGAAGTATGGCCTTATGCACATCATGGACCTGCAGCAGAAACGTTTTCATCTGAAACCTACTCAAAGCCGGCAGCACTTCCTTGTATCTAATATACAGGTAGGGAATGCAATGTTCCAGTGCATATAATATGCTGTCTCTACAATCAGAAGAGATCTATGAATTATTGTACGTGTGTACGTGTAAGGTACAATAATTTGCTCTCTATTTTGGAAGGCCTGTAATGATATGCCCCAGACTATGAGAATTGAAAGTTTTATTGATGCCATAGTCTTCCCAATATTCATAGGAAATACTCCTTCAATACAAGGGATAAAGGAGTATTTCATAGTATTTCTAACTTCCATATCTTTCTGTGAATCAACAAAATTCTGAAGGGATAATATATGGGGAGGCTATAATTCTAAGTGGACACAAATTGTTTTCTAATAAGGATGGAAAATGAATCTTTATGATTCGTGGTCATGTATATATGTCTGAGGCCATGTTAATTTTCATGCATAAATATACCATACCTAGTGTAAATGCTGCATTTGACCTACTACTTGGTGAGGTAGCAGTGATCCAGACTGGTAAATGGATAGAGGTCTATTGGGTGTTAACACTCCTGCATCATTTAGATCTTTAAGGGTGAGACTAATCTCTGCCATTACCAGGGATGTTACACGTTTTTCACTTACTGTTTTGCCTCGGGCTCTTCTGCCATAATTGGCTTCAGCTGTCAACATGATATGAACCTAGTGTCACCTGGGAAAAAGAAACCTCAAAGGCCAGATTGACCAGCGGCCATGTTTGTGAGGCATTCTCTTAATTGAGGTACTAATTGAGCATGCCACAGGGACCAAGCCAGTAAGCAGCCTTCTGTGGTTTCTGCTTCATTCTCCTGTCTTGCGTTCCTGTCTTGGCTTCCTTCAATGCTGGATTGTAACCTGTAGCTGAAATAAACCCTTTCCTCTCCCAAGGTGCCTTTGTTCAAGGTTGTATCACAGCATCAGAGAAGTAAAGCAGGACTTGGTTCTCTCCACTTTGATAACTCTTATCCTGTACACTAGCCAACAAATGTAGGTATAATTATTTCCAGTCAAGTATCCTCTGCTGATAAAAAGTACTGTTGTATGAGACTTTTCCTTGGAAGATGTGACATATGTCTACTCACTGCAGGAAGGGAACGCCCAATAGACCAAAGTAATGATTACACAAAAGTCCAACTTGGTGAACCAATGTGTTTATTGGGTTTACTTATAGGAGTATGGATGAGGCGTTACATACAAGAGCAGGAATACCTCAAAGATATCTGCATTACAGAAAATCCCACCCCGACATGAGTGAGGACTCATGAAAGTTGCAAAGCTGCTCACTGCACAAATTACAGACACTTTGACAGGTGATAGAGTACCCTCTCCCAACTGAGCTGGTCTGAGTTGCCTTCCCTAAGCAATTGTTTACTGCTTTCATAACTTTGAGGAAGAACCCTTGTGAATCTTTTAAGTTTTAGCTTTCCTAGATAAAGTGAAGTTTGTTTACTTCCTGAGTCTCAGGAGCATCTCTTCTCCTTCAGTTTCAGTTTGGAGGATCTTGCTATGCAACAACGACCCACAGGTGTCTGTGGACCCAGGGGAGCTTCTGTGAGCTGGACTTGAGCAAGATTGTTTTAACCTGTTTGTCCTCTCTCCAAGAGGAAAGCCATGATGCTACTTCAAGTGATCAGATATCAATGCTTAATGTACACAATAGTTCTCATTATTACTCTTCTCATGAAGTATGGTCACCTGAGTAAGGCAGGAGGTCACTTTGGAGGAATTGTTACCGTAGACATTTGCTGTGATTTTGCATGCTTGTTCCTTTTGGATATTTTATGTTCCCTCAAGTCAGTGGATTCTGACTTGAAAACTGATGAAAGTGTGGAAACTGTGCATGACTTATGACGTTTTATGAAGGTAACTATCTTCAGACTCTTGATTTTCTGCTCTGTTTTGGTTGTAGGTTCAGCATCATCGTTGTAGGATAATCATTTATTTTGCCTCTACTATTACTGTGTCATAGTTATCATCTTCAATGCTTTCTGTGGGCTAAACCCTGGAGTACTCATCTGTGTTTTCCACTTAGAACAATCCTGTTTTGCAATCAGTAGTTAAACAGTGATCCTTTTGGATACCTTGGAGTAAGTCCTATCATCCATGATACTATCATAGTGCTCAGTTCTTCTCCATCAGCTTTAATGTAGAAGAACAAATCCACTGACCTTCCATCTCACTACTGTGAAAATTAGACTGCCTTCCCGGTTTTCCCACAGTGTATTTGTTTGGTGTATTTCCAAGATTTATTCGTATGTAACCCCCAGCATTACCATTTCTCTAAACCTATTGTTCTGTCATTTGCTGTCTATCATGACATTGTTGGCATTCCAAGTTCAGTAATTTGGAACATTGCATTTTCTGCTAGAACATTTGCATTTCTTCCAATGTTCTTTCAAGGTATTATATGCAGAAGGCTCTCATATCAATAAATGCTCTCATATGCTTTTTATATGTTGCTGAGTCCCCATTGATCAGGTACCTTTAGAATCTCGTCATACAACTCTACGATTTATTGCTGCTGCAAAATGTTTCCACTTATGGTCTCTTTCATCCTTTAGCAATTTAATGTCTTTACCAGTTGGATTATACTGTATCTTACCTTGAATGTTGCCTAGTGCAAAAGAGAAAAGGTAACAATATTAGGGATGATACAGGGATCTCTGATTATTTTCAAGTGAAAAGGAGTGCTATGTTTATACAGGCCGAGGTAGAGCACTTGTACGGGCTCAAAGGATTCAGAATTAGAGACTTTAAGATACTTTCATTCAGCAACCCATATGTAACCATCTCATTATTTCTTATGAAGGCCCTACCTTTGGTGTGGCAGATGTGCCTAGGCTGAAATTTAGCCTTCTTTGAAACTCTCCATGGTCCTCAGCTTTCTGGATTCTTTCTACTTTAAATGAAAATAGATTCTGGATTCTTTGTACACTGCTCTGGAAACCGTGTAGACTTCATGTTTTGTTGTGAATTGACTCATCACCCTTAGTCTTTCACTAGAGCATTAATGGCTCTGAAAATTACATCATCAATTCCATTGTTTTTAAAAATAGTTATTATTTTGCCCATTTCTGAAAGATCTGTTACATTACACCTGCCAGTACATTTTTCTTCATAAATATGCATTGCAGTTCAACTTTACATAAGATGAGGCAAATGCCCTTCTAATTTGCACCAAGAATGATCCACAATCCAGCTACTAGCAACAGTGAGGTTACTATTGCTTTCCTGTTGGGTCATTCAGCACCAAAATCTTATCTTACCATCTGTTTCTTTCTATAGCTGATTGTAGTTCTTGCACATTTTCCCTTCTAGGTTGACCATGAAAATGCCTTTAACTGTGGAACCCTTTTCTGGTCTTTATAATTTCTTCTGAAACATTTTCCCATCAAAATATGTGACACATACTCTGTGTCAAGTGACCCAACTAAAAGTTACATAGTTTTTTTTTCTTCACTCTTTAAAGGGCTTAGCCATTTGGCCCTCCTTGCTTTTTCTATGTATTAGGAAGAAGTAAAAGGTTTGACTTTTTTTTACCTGCCTTAGACATGCATCATAAGGATCAAATGTTTTGAATGTTTTTGAAACCTGAGATTAATCTAAATTAAGGCAGTCTTCTCAGATCATCCAGTTACACGAAGCTCTGCAAACATACAATACAAAATAGAACTGGGTGTGGTGGCACACGCCTTTAATCCCAGCACTGGGGAGGCAGAGGCAGGTGGATCTCTGTGAGTTCAAGGCCAGCCTGGTCTACATAGTGAGTTCCAGGACAGCTGGGGCTACAGGGAGACCCTGTCTCAAAAAAGACAAAAAAATTACAAAATAGGTACATTGATGGCACATGACTCACTTCATAGATGTAATTAGGTATAGAATATAAAGAAATTTATGTAATATATCTTAATTTCAATTTTACTAATTATTGGTTAGATGAAGCATGCGATCATCCATTTTTTAAATCATCTAATCTATGTTGCACAGGGTTATAATCAACATAGATTTAGATGATACTTCACCAAGGTTTCTTCCCTTTTCCACTATGTATTCAAGAGGACATTTTTTCTTCATATAATGTAATCAGTTCAGCATCTAATGGTACAGTGAAAGATCATAAATATATGTCTTCTATTAAGATGCTCAATAAAGCATATTGCAATAAGAGAACAAAATTATAGTTACTCAAACTTTTGGTTTGTTATGGAAAATACAGATTTTTTTTTCATAAAAATGTATTATTTGTATTGACAAGTGATAGGATTGTTACAATTTCTATTATTTTGATCTTGAGTTTGAACTCAGGGCTTTGCAATTCTGGACCTGTGCTCCACGACTGAGCTATACCACCATCCCTATTTTAAAGAGGTGAATTAATTAATGCATACTTTGATTTCTAGAATAGCAAGCATTAATATTTATAAACTACATAGACGAAGACATTTTTTGCATTCTCAATAACTGTTAATTTTGTCCTACAACCAAAGATTTGACCAGCACTTTTATTTTATAAAAATGAAAAACAATGATCAGTTCTTTCTCAACTTTCCATGAAAACACACAAAAAAAGAGGAAGACAAAGGTTTAATAGCACATTATGTAATCAAGGCAGTGGTATCCAAAGACTACTAGAAATTTGTAGTATCCAAAGTTTGTGTAAAATATCTCAGATCATCAATGCAGGAAAGCTGGTAATAAATTTCAGGCTAAGCACCCTGAAAGCCCAAAGCTAGTACATGGAGGAATTCACCACTTACTTGCCTGGGTGGAGCTTCCCAAGGTAACCTACAACTGCTGTTATTTTTAGGAGAAACACTTAAAATGATAGAATTTTTATAGATCAGAGAGGATGATAGGTTAAGAAGTAGGAATAGAAAAACTAGGGGCAGAATGAATTCTGTGGATTAAAGTTTCTCATTCACTGCTTTTGGTGAGAGAAGATCTATATTCTGTCTGATCATCAAAGACTAAACTTTACTAGTTCACATTATGTAATGTCATAGGTAGCTGCTAGATGTAGGTTTTCATTTGCCCCAAAGATTCATACTAAATAAGAGACTGCCAATGTTCAGTTAAAGCTGGAGATCATTAGCCAATCATTGGCCTGTTATATAAAAAGAGATTTCTAAGAAAAATCAGGAGGCCAATGTAGGGAATTGTGGGTAATACCCAATAATCCATCCTAGATTATATTTCTTAGAAGCAAAGGAAAGAAAATGTGAAGCTGATGAGAAGTCTCTGCAGGTTTCGAGATGAAAGCAGGCTTACTGTGTGGGATAAAGACGACTTTTTTATTTACTTCAAAAGAAAGTTCCTGTTCTCACAAAGATATCTAGATAGATTTGCATGTGATTAAATCAAAGAGAAAATTTGGGACAATAACATAAATCATATGATAAAAATGAGGTAAAATGAGGAAATGAAATAAAAGCATTAAATATAATTTCAGAATGAAAATCAGATTCAGACGTATATAAGTAAGCAATGCAAAAATGATTCAATAGAAAAAGCCTCTGAAGATGTAGAGACTAAGCAAAGGGAAAGAAGATGGCTATAAAGCTGTAGCTATATGTCAGAAATCAGGAGCCAGCATGTTTATCACTAATAAGATGAAACAATGAGGCTAAAAGGGCCTTCTTGAGAAGAAGGCTTTCCAGCTGAGAATTACATGGCTTTCCAATAAGTAAATAAATGGGTCAGTACTTAGTCAACACCTAGGTAGATCTTATGCTGTTTTAAACTAAGGCAATTAATAGCACATTTTATTTTATTTTAATATTTTATTTATTATTTTTATTTTATGTGTATGAATGTATTGTCTGCATGTGTATAAGTGCACTCGTGTTGTGTAATGCCTGCGGAGGTCAGAAGAAAGCATCGGATACCCTGGAACTGGAGCTACAGATGGTTGTTAACCACCATGTTGGTGCTGGGAATTGAACCTGGGTCCTCTGCAAAAGCAGTCAGTGTTCTTAACCAATGAGCCATCTCTCCAGCTCCAACAACACAGTTTTTAAAAATATTTTATTATTTTTATTTTATGCATATTAGTGTATTGCCTGCATGTATGTGAGTGCACCCGTGTCATGCAATGCTGCGGAGGTCAGAAGAGGGCTTCGGATTCCCCTGGAACTGGAGTTAAGGACGGTTCTTAGCCGCCATGTGGGTGCTGGGACTTGAACCTGGGTCCTCTGCAAGAGCAGTCAGTGTTTTAACCTCTGAGCCATCTCTCCAGCCCCCAAAACAACATATTTTAAACAAAGTAGTTTATTATGTGATCCAGGAATAAGTAAGAAATATAAACTAATGGAATGTAAGCATGGGGAAATTTAATAATATAATTCTTTTAATTGACCAAGAAAAAGTACAGAAACTATTCCTTAATAAATAAAACATTTTCAAATTTAACTGAATAAATTTAAAGAAAAAAACAATCACAAGGTAAAATATAAGAAAATACCTCTGGCATAGGACTGTCCTCTGACAGGCAGACCATCAGCAGATGCTATCTTCCCAAGCTTGGATTATCACAGACAAACTCATTGGCTGTTACTCTCAGCAAGAAAGGAGGAACAGGGAGAGTCAGCCACATTTCCCAACAGACCAGTCAGTCTTAGTTGCACAAGGGTATATAAATTGAGGAAGCCACAGAGAGGCTCTCTCACCATTTTTTGTAGCTGCTTGGATGAAGACTTTTTTTTTTAATTTTTAAAAATTATTTATTTAATAACAACATACTTAGAAGAAGCATATCATTACAACACAATTGACATATTCAATAATGGTTTCCTGAGGTAGGATGCATCTCTTTCAAAATTGGCTGTAAATTTTTAGGTTTACAGTTGAATTATTACAGTTATACAATATTGTACTCAGGATAAACCCTGTAAGACATAAAATTAAATGGGGTTTTAAGATACACAGTTTCATACAGAAAAATTCATTTTTAATACAATTGACACTAAGATGCATATGAGTTTCTAATCTCTATATAGCTGATTTT
>NW_008354016.1:1723311-1737580 GCF_000622305.1 Nannospalax galili
AACTCGTCAGATAGACAGCCTTCCTCTCCCACTAGAGGCTCCATACTCTTCCATCCCTGTCACTGTCCACTAACGCAGCCTTAGGAGGGGAGCACCCATAACCCTGTGAGTAAACCATCGCCCATTGTTCTATAAGTTAGCTCAATAAACTCACTGTTTTCCCAGACTATAGTTTGGTGAAATCATACCTTGGTTTGTCATTGGGACCAAGGGAGGAGGGGGCCGATGTTGTTTATATGCCTTCCAGAAGAAATTTTAGCGAAAATCACATTGGAGGCTAGCAAGATTTTTTTTAGAAACCGAGACTATTTTATAAAACAATAATTAACAGCTCTGATTATGTCCATATTTAAATTTCATATACATTTGAAAGCACCAGATTTAAAAACAAAAAAACAAAACAAAAAACCCACACAAGCTTAGAAAGTGTTTTTGTAATGATATCATACAAGGAAAATTCCACAAATACAGAGAACTTTTGAAATCAATATCACAAATTTACTCAAAAGAAAATAGGGAAGAAGGTATGAATAGGCAATTCAGGAAGACAAGTGTTGAACACAAAGTACTTCTCAGCTGGGCCACAGCGGAGAAGTTGGGGAAGCAATTAGCAGGATAAAAACAAACATTCAACAAGAAGAAGATACCAAGAAGCTGACACCAAGAAACACCACCACAGAAATCAACAGTAAAAATGGAAACAGTACATGGACGCGAAATAGCACATCACTGAATAAAAATGGGATCATGAGAGAAAAGAGAAGATTAAAATTTCTTAGAATTGAATGACAATTAAAACACAACATAACCAAACACTTGGGACACAATCAAGGCAATCCTAAGAGGGAAATTTATATCAGTAAATGTCTACACCAGAAAATTAGAAACATCTCATATAAATAAATGAGTGATGCAGGGCTGAAAGACTTGGAACACCAAGAACAAACAACTCCTAAAAAAAGTAGATGAGAAGAGGTGGAGTCAAGGCTGAAGTTAATGAAATAAAATGAAAACAATACAAAGAATAAATCTATCAGTTGGTAGACATCTAGGTTGTTTCTAATTTCTGGTTATTATGAAAAGGGCAATAATGAGTATGGATGGACAGGTATTTCTATAGTAGTGTATAGTCTTTTGGGTTTATCCCAGGAGGCAGGACAAGGTCATATGCTAGGTCAATTTCAAGCTTTTGAGGAATCTCCACAGTGATTTCCATAGTGATTGCACTAGTTTGCATTGCCGTCAGCAGTTATGGTTCTGTGGTTTGCATGGCATTGTTTTTATAGTCATAAAAATGGCATTAACATAAATAAAATTCAGAAACAAAAATATCACTTTCTTGAACAAGAAGGCAAAGTATTCAAGATTTGCGCTGATGTAGTCTCTGTTACGTGATTGAACATTAACGGTCCTTGTTCTGCCTCCAGTGAGCTTCCCTGACGAACACTATGCACACCGATGGGGTGAAGTGACCTGCTTCCATGTCCATCCACTGTCCTATTTTTCAAAGAGGCTTCAGCACTCATTGCTCTGGGCTTGCATCTTCAGTGCCACTCTGATGAATCACCTTAAATCTGTACTTTTGCTGTGGTTGAAATACTGTCCTTCAGGAAGTTGCCTTCTTCCCATTGATTTTCTAAGCTATTTTGCAATGATCCTGTCTAAAGTTAATTGGTCATAGAAACTAGCCTATGTGCACAAATATGTATTTAATGATGATTAAGTGGAGAAATTTGAGGCCAGCACCCTGAAACTGTGGCAAAGTATGAAATTTGGGTCTCTAAGTGTTGTATATGTCTCTGTTCTCACATGAGTCTTCTTTATTAATGAAAATGAAATGTAGGGGGGCAAGGGAAAAATGTTTCTTCAGAGAACCCTTCCCTGAAGCCTTGAGCTAGCACCTCTGTTACCACCTATTCTCACAATAGTCTTTGCAGAACTATTTGTACAAATCAATTCCATTTAATTCCATGAAGCAAGATCATGCTTTTCTCGCTTACTATACTATTCCTAAAATATAAGAAATTCTTAATGAATGAAAGAAGTGATGAACAGATGAATGGGTGGATGAATGGATGACCATCATTGGGCGTTGGGATTTTCTCTACCAGCTTAGCCTCTTTCACTTAACTGATTCTTGTAACAAAAAGCTATGTCAGACAACATTCTCATCAAGATAAATCTGTCTTCAGTGAGAAAGGGATAAAGGAAATTCAAAGTGGTTCCATAAATCCAAGGTTACAGTTTTAGAGGAACTCAATAATACAATAAGAATTTTAACCAAAGGTGTTTCTTTTCTCTCCAATTCTACTTTGCTTTTTTCTGGAAATCCATTTGCCTTCCACCTTGTCATCAGTCTCAATGGCTTCACGCTGGATCCGTCTATCTCATACTGACTCTGCACAGTATTATGTGCGTTTTTATTGCATTAGGCTTGTAGTGTTCCTCCACACGTATAACAACACACTAACCCTCAGATGAAGTCTTTTCCTGAAATGCCCTTCTCTGTTTATGTCAATTGTCATATTTTCTCACAAAGTTTATCAGTTTAGTTTGCATATTTCTACAATCACTCAACCCCTCACCCCATTACACAAAATACCAGCTATCTGATGCAGGAAGGCTACCTTCCCACCTTGGAACCCTACGGTGTCTGCTCTACCTTCTTAGCATCTCCATTCTAGTACAAAGGACTCTTCTTAATCAATAGTAACTTCTCTCCTCTGTCCTCTCCCCTCCCCTCCCCTCCCCTCTCATCTCCTCTTCTCTCCTCTCCTCCTCTCCTTTTTTCTTGGTGCACTCCTGAGGAAGGAACTCAGATCCTATATCATCCTAGGTAAGCATCATATCACTAAGCTGCACCCTATGCCTCACTTAAAAACATCCCCTACTTTTTCTCTATTCTTTTTCTTTGAATTTTGGTTTATTATATCCAGCCTTCCCCAAAGCATCTCGCATAATAACTATTTCAGGTATAATTTGCATAAATCAAAGAATTTATGACAATATTATTTCCAAACTTCTGAATGCTTCTTACCTTATTGTCTTTAGGACCTACTGGTGGAAATTTTTCTGTATTGTACTAGGTGTTTTGCAGTAGAACCGTGGTACCTATGAGTACCCCACTTCCCTCTAATTCTTACCTTATTCTGCCTTTATCAGTTATCTTCTTCTGTTGTGCTTTCAAGAATGACTCTCTTGTATTCTTTTTTGAACTAAGTCCTTTTAACTTTGCCCAGATCTATATATTACTCCAAGATGCCTTTCTTTTAGTCCATACCAATTCTTATTTCCACAAAATCCTTTCAGTCCAAACAGAATCAGCTTTTATGTTTCATACCAAGGCATTAATCTAACCATTTCATGTGTGTTAGATTTACTTCCTAAATGCTTCTTCATGAAAATATCCAACAGACTTTCAGTGTTTCCCACCATATCTACCAAAATGCCACATATTGACACCTAATCAGCTTAGTGCGGTCTACAAATTAGAGATGTTTTTATTCTGGGAGCTAAAGAGATAGCTCAGCAGTTAAGAGCACTGACTACCCTTGCAGAGGACCCAGCTTCAGTTCCCAGCACCCACACCATGGCTAACAACTGTCCAATGCCCTCTTCTGACCTCTGTAGGCATTACACAACATGGGTGCACTTACACACATGCAGGCAATACCCTTGCAGATATATCTTTATACTTAATCTGATGTTTTTGAGAATCTCCAGCTGCTTTCCCAATGGTAGGTTTTGATAGCATGGCCACGAAGACAAGGAATGGTCTGGATTAGGAGCACCTTGACACAGAAAGACAGACACAGAGACAGATAGATACCTCTTGCCAAATATCTAACAGTGATAAACTGGAAATAGAAACCAGGTCCCATGCCTTGCCATCTGCTGTCCCATCAGCCAGACCACACTGTCTCTACGTTGCCAACCTGGATTAATTGTATACATGGCATAACTCTGGTGTTTGTGTGTTGAAGATGACATTCATTCCCTTGAGCATCATGATCTCTCTCCCTCTGTCTTTCTCTCTCTTTCTCTTTATGTGTGTGTATAAATTTAAAAAATTAAAATTAGTGATGTTTCTTATACACATTAAGGAGAAAATATGAAAACATACATTTATTCTGATTTCAATACTGAAAGGAAATTAAGAAATTTATTGACACGACATAAATATTATGTTTAAAACATATTCAGGAATGCTTTTTGAGAGCTGGCTCATCTAAACTGTATTAACTTCTGCGTTCCCATGCCTTTCTTCTGCAGCCCAAGGTCCTTTATCGACAGTGCAGGATGCTGTGTCCATAGCTATAGACACATAGCATATAGCTTCATGTTTGTTCCAAACTGGTCTTATATTACATCAGCTCTTCTAGCCTATTGTACACATGCATCCTTGGAAATGTGCAGACTCACAAATATTGTTCACAAGACTTTGGGAATATGAAATTTTTAGTTGAAGTGAGATGAATATTTCCTATTTCATTCAAGGAAAATGAAATTTATGACAAATTAAATTTATATACTTTTTATTTCTAAGCTAGAAATATATTCATGTTTGGAAGAGGGAGACCATTCATTTTTTATAATTTTTAATTTTTAAATGAAGTTTTGTGATTTTCACACAATATAGTTTGATGGTATTTAGATCTGCTCCCCTTTCCACACATGCCATTGCCCTCTCCCCATTTAATGAACTAATATACATATATAGTATATATTATACATATTATATGGCCTATAGAGTCTGATTTGTGTCCCCTAATGCCCTTGTGTGGGTCCATTGACTGGGTTCACCAAGAATCTCATCCCTCTAAGACATTGTCTTTCACTCTCCCAGCAGGCATCAATTGCTAAATGTTCTTTAGATTGTGTTGTGATTTATTACCCAATTCTATGCTGGGGTTTTGTGCAGAGAGCAAGAGGCAACAGAGTGCTTAACCATGAATAAGACATCTATTTTGATTCTTTGACTCCCAAGACGCAGGGATTACTAGGGAAGAGGAGGTGGGAAGATTGTAAGAGTCAGAAGTGGTAGATGACCACAAGAAAACAGAGTCTTCCAAACAGCTGGTTATTTATTCTTGTGAATTCACAGCAGTGGTGGCAGTATGCAGAAGTTCTAAGCAAGCTCAAATCAGGGAGATAATTCTTGATACACTAGTATTTCAACTTCTACTTTTTCAAGTATGCACATGTGCTTAATAGCAGCTGTTACACTAAATCTGCCATATAGCCTTGCTACCTGTACTTTTGATTTTTGATTGCAGGGATTGTGTCCATGACTATAAAAGTAAAGTCAAACTGAATACCATGCAATATTTGACAGATGGCACAGAAACTGGATTAATTCTCTAAAATAAATTATCATTGCTATGATAGATTTTTCCTTTATATTCTCATGTACTAATTGAGTATCTCCTATGATAAAGAGAAAAACTATAAGAAACAAACTCTTCACTTGATAGAACAGAAGGGATGAAGCAGTGTGGGGCCATAGTGTAGGACTATCATGAAATATAGATCATCCAGGCGAACAGGGCTGAAGGGTCCCAGAGGGAGTAGAAATCAGAAGAGAAATCTCACTGCCCAGGAGTGACCACATTTGTCAACTCGATGTGTTTAAGTGCTTGGATGATAGACATTAGCACTCTTTCTAGCAGTACAAGATTTCCTAGTCAGTGGAAAACGTGTAATTACTTGTCAAGTTAGATCCTGGATTCCACTGTCGGTGACTTCTTCAGAACGTTTCCCAGAGATGCTTTTTGAGCAATTAAAATAAACCAAGAAACTCTAGACAGGTTGACTAGACCTCAGTGGATGGACTTACACAGGGGAACATCTGGGGACACTGACTTGACACATTGGGCCTTTAATGTGAATGACAGATTATATGGGTTCCAGTGTGTGTTGGGGGGGGCTGCGGGAGCATGCTGGTGGGGACAGGGGTATAAAGATGATTAAGAATGTTTGAGATGTTCTACATGAAATACACAAACATTCAATAAAAAAATTTAAAAAATATCCAATCCATCCTTTTCCTAAGATCTACATACTTTCAGGAATGCAATGTTGCTAGACAGCATGGGGTCTTCCATCTTCCATTCCTAACCCAAAGGCTACATATACAACTAGCCCATGCCTATTGCACCATAAGTACATTAAGCCAAATAAGAAGTGCCACGAAAAGACCATGTCCTTGTCATTTTCTCTAGACAATGGAGGTTGCACTGCCTATGAGAGTTGCTAGTCTTTGGCAAACTATACATGTCAGCTTGGTTATTCAAACCCTTTGAGTGATGGACTTCATTACCTGTCTTTTTATGACAATAAAAAATATGGAATGCTTGAATTTCTAGTTCTCAGATGCAAGGAATTCAACACCTTTTAGACTTTGAATGCTTTTTCATATCCTGAGTTCAAGTATCTCTAAAAACTTCCAAGTTTTTAGAGATTTATTGTTTTTAGACATTTAATAATGGTGATCCAGGTCAAATTCTTTCTCTGTCTCTCTCTCTGTCTCTGTATTTCTCAGTTAGCTGTCTATTTATCATCTTATTTTATGAAAAATTACAAACAGAAATTATTTTTTGTCTAGGCAGCTAATTGATGCCAGTAGCTTGCAGTTTTCTACTCTTGCTATTGCAAATCTGCTTTGGTGTTACCTGCTCTGCTCCCTTGATCTGTTTATATGTTCTTAGGTCAATATCATACTTTATAATTAATGGCTCTTAGAACAGAAGAAGTCCTCTTGTTTTAGTATTTAATTCTTCTTTTTCATTCTTTTGGATAGTTCCCTGATTTTTTTTGATGTATTTTTGTACATTTTCCCCAAAGTTACAAAACAAATTCTATTGGGATTTTGTTCAGGGATTGCATTTTGAAGAAACAAATTGATCTGAGAAGAATCAGTATCATTGCAATATTCAGTCTTCTCCATAGTGTAATCTAAATTTTATGGCTGCAAAAATATAAAACTGTTTTCTTCTAATATTATTTCTGAAGAATGATTGTGACTAAATCTTAAATATTTGAAGACTGCTTGCATGCTCTGTGGCTCTTTAGCTTTGCTTTCCCCCACAGCTTGCTGGTCCCTGAGAGTACACGCTCAGAGACCATTCATTATGATGACCAGGGGCCCAACAATGAACCCAGGTTAATAGCTCAAGACAAGTGTAGCCCCCAAAATGGACATTTCCAGATGGAAAGCGATAATTAGTCTATCTTCCAACGAGGCCATTTGTGATCAAGCCTATATTTTCTTGTCTGTATTTTCACCCTTTGGAATCCCCTTGTCTTCATCTCACAAGTGCACTTGCATCTGCACACACATGTGGATACGTACAAAACACACACATTCCCATACAAAATAAAATTAAGGAATAACTGATACACATGTTGGAATGGTTTTTTAAAAGGAAAATATTTCCCACTAGGCTTTTTTTTCCTTGCTATGAATATTGAATGCTTTTCCCCCATTCTTGGTGAAAATAAATTTTCTTCAAAGAGGCAGCTGGGAAAAATAAAAGTTCAAGCATCAGTGGTTGAAGAGGTTCAGAGTCTGTGGATTTTATTTCTGCCTTTGCTCAGCTTCGCCAGTTGTTGGAAATGTATGGTATGCCACCAGCCCCTGATGTCAGCCTATGATGGTTAGGGAAAATACATTGCTTTTAAAATGTAAGTCTAAGTCACAAATACACAACAGATTGCTGAGTGGGGGGCAGTAGGCGCAAGCATAGTACTTGCTTATTATGTCTGGTTCTTGTATTCTTTGCAACGTTTCCCAAATTCTTCTTAAATGTTACTTATGTAGTCATTCTAAAATTATTATGGATGTGCTTTTCCTCCAATGGCTGACCGTAGACTATCCACCTAATCACATTATGTGTGTTATATGTTTATACATATAGTATTTACACAGGAAATTAACACTAATTCATGTACCTTCAAGTAGTCTACATCTTTTAAATGAAAAGTTTATAGACTCTTTCACTTTTAGGCTACTGTGATAAGATCACAAGAGAGAAAAGAAACAGCAAGATGTTGAAATTCTCCTTAATTCTACCAAGTATGTTTCCTTTAGGGAGCTTTGAAAAGTGAAGTTACTCCACCATCAGTTTGCTCGAAACACCTGTGTGGGTGTGTGCTTGGTAAGTAGGGATAATGCAGTCCAAAGGCAAGTTCTTCAGAGCAGTATTCAACTGGTTGTTTTCTAAATAAACTGCTTAATATTCTAAAAGTGGCCTATTTAGTTGCCGATTTCCTGTTGTATTTTCATGACTTCTCTCAGTGACTGCTTGTTTTAGATCTATTTTTCAACACATATCTTCTTTTTCCTGCTGCTACTTCAGAAAAACGCTGTGAAAAGTGTTTCATTTTTTTCTTTTTCTTCCTATTTATTTTATTTGATTTATTTTGGTGTTAGGTGACTCTAGTATACTCTTTTCACATGTAACTTGAGATTAGATTTTTTTTTTCAAAAATTATGCTTCATGTCAGTTGTTTGTGAGAACGATCTGTAATGTTCATTTTGGAAAGACTGGATGCCATCTCCAGCTGTTGATTTCTAGGCCATATTAATGTAAATGAATAATGTCAGCAGGCTGGTATTCTTAATGTACATTTTAAATTATAAATAGTATCAGACATGCTAACACAGCATTAGGAAATGACTCTGTGGTTAAAACAGAGCATTCACAAAACTGACAAGTATAAACAAAAGAAAATATTAAAAATATATTATTTCTATCAGTTAGTTTTAAAAGCTTGTACAGTAGGAACAATTTGGACATATGTAGCAATAGTTTAGAGCTCCACTTAATATTTCTTCTATCTATATTGTAAATAAGTTAGTAAATATATGGCAAATTTATCTTCTGTTTCTTCTCCCCCACCACGGTTAGTCAGTGCTCAGCTTTGGTAGCCAGTATGGAGCACTGCGATCTTCTGTACGTTCAGCAGAGGTGGGAGACCAGGGGTAACTTTGTAATAGTATCTATTATTAAAGCACATCCATTTTTCAAGAAGGATCCATGCCAGGAAGCACTCCAAAGGCCTCAGTCACATTTTATCTTAAGGAGGTTGGTCTTTAAAATGTCAGAATAAAATAGCTCATAGAGCTGACAGGAAAATGCAGGCAAGTGAAGTGATGGGATTTGCATTTCCAGAGTAGTTAAGCCCAATGGTTTTACTCACGTAATGAAGCTGAGTGTTATTCAGGAATGACTCTTTTTGTAACCGTATGGATTGTGGAATAAGTGATTATGAAGTCATGAAGAATTAAACTGTAAAATACAAGCCTCATTCATCCATTCAACTATGGCTCTTATAGCTGTGTACAGGTTCCTCCTCAAATACAGGCACGTGCCCCAGTCATTATGTGGTGATTTGTGTGTTTCAGAGTACAACTGGTAATTATGCCATGTTAATTGTACCAAACGCTTACAGTGAACCCAGTAAAGGGTTCATAAACATCTCCCTTACATGTCTGTATTTCTTTTAATCCAGGAACATTATTTAAAATAAGAACATGTATTTACATCTTGTTATTATGTAACTTGTTGTGGCTTCACAGCTGGCATGTGAAAGCTTTTTATAATGCTATTTGACTAATGATGTGTATCTATGGAAAGAAAGTGACATAATGTTTACATTGTCCTGAAACTCTGAAGTCTTTAGTGTGTGATGACCATGTGGAAATATTTCTAAACCATGTATACCCAGGCAAGAGTCTCTTTTATTTTTTACAAAGCACTTTCCTCTTACTATTAATTCACAATTTACTATCTTCTTTTCGCTGTGCACATATGGTGCTTTCAATCCTTTGAAAAATTTAAAAATTTCCCTCTCACACTACAGAGATAAAAGTATATAAATGTATCCATTTATAATGAAATCTATTTGAAAACTATATTGTTTTTATTATTCATTTACATTCAGTACTACAATCATTATAAAATGGGGACTGTATCTTTTATCCCTTGCATTTTTATGCAGTTTTAGAAGAAAGTTGGGAAAGTCAGGTATTTTGTTTCAATTTTAAAATCTGAAAACTGAAATATATATCATTTGACATTTATATAATATCCTAACTCTAACAGGGGCTATTGTTGTTATCTGTAAGAACCTACTTTGTTTCATATATATCCACTTGCATAAATATAGACGCATCGATTACACATTCTTCCACATCTTGAAAGAAGACAGTCCTTTGTTGGTATCTATCTATCTAATCAACCTTAATTGGTATTTACTTAGTGCTTACTGTACTGGGTACATGGTGCTGTGCTACATGGAATGATTTATCTTTAATTAAACTATCAGGGTCAATAATATCATACACATGCATATATGCATTGGTCTAATACAGTCTGTGTATGATTGACACTGGATGTCTGTGCATAGATTCTAGGTTTTGTCTGTGAAGGAGCTTCCATATTCATGAGTAAATATGCAGCAACAATATTTTGCAAGCACAGAGGCATTTGACCAGCTGCATTGCAATTTCGCATTTACCCGATGACACCAGAAGGATACAAGGATCGTTTGGCTACTTTGTTTATTTTTAGAGGTCATACATCATCTTCATAGGTATACTCTATTGAATTTTAAAAAGTCATTAACTGTTTACTCTAAATACAGAGGAGTGAAGTTGTTTTTTCTTTTTTTTAAATCACAAGATAATTTTGATATTATTGACAACAGTTCATATTTTCTATAATATTAATAATAACCCAACAATTCATCCACCCATCACTGATTTTGCACAGAAGTTATGCTGCTTCTGCATGGGAGTTTCACTGAATATTTTTATTTATTATCCCAATTATTTCATCTGTTCGCATGAAAGGCATTCCTATCAAATCATTTTTGGTGTTTCCAGAATTTGGGAAGCAAAATATCACAACACGTAGAACTGTGCAGGGATTTAAACATAATTAGCATAATGAAAAACATTTCTTGCACCACCCCCATTCCTGCTTACAGGCAATAAGGAATAAAACTCTGAGATGTGTTTAAGTAAATATAGTTATTAGCTACCTAGATGTTAAGCAGACACAATCCTTTGAGATCTCAGTTAATAATTGTCATTTGGTTAATAATTTGTATTCTAAATGCATGAACTCATCCTACCTTTAAAATTCACATTTTTAGAGCATTTATGTGTGGTGGAGTATTACCCTCTTAGTCCAAGCTAAATGAATGTGAAACTAAAACAAATCCACATAGGTAAACCTTGGTCTTTGATTGAAGTCAGGGGAGAAACAGATAATAGAAAGGGCTGAGGCCCAAGGCATGAAGGTCATAAATAAGACATACTCAGCCTACTTAGATGGAATGTTAATGCCTTATCAATTTTTCCTCTGAATGCAGTTACGTTTTGGCTAAAAATTTCTACACTGCACACCTCATTGGGACTTAATGTTTGTGATTTACTTTCTTAAAATGGAAGAAATTCTAGTTTGACCAATTTGTAGGTGCTATGTTGCATTTTTTCTCTTCAAGTAAACCAAGAATATAGTTGATACACATAGAAAATGACCTTGATTTAGAGTCTGAAAATATTTCCATGTATTGCGTAGTTTCAATCTTATTTTATTATCCCTCCATTAAGTCAAGGCAATAAAATATATGATTAGCAGATGATTTAAATAGAATAAATTAACCTTTGCTTTAAGGCTAAAATAATGCATGTAGAAAAGACCTTGAAAGGGCAAAAACACTATCCTGGACTCTGGCAGACTGCTTCTGGAGAAGCCGCACAGGCAAGACTCAGACATTGGTTGACCTCAGGGAACTGTGTTGGTTGGTATTATACTGTACGCCAGAGACATTCCAGTACAGTGAAATGTATTTCTAAAACACCTCTTCTATAAACCACCCTTTATGTATTGTGAACTCTTTGGGAATAAATGAAGGGTGGACAGGATTTGTACTTTGGGGCTATTGATATGTTTGTTTCCTGTTTCTGAGTTTCAGTGACGATAAAGATTTTTGCTCTATGAACCACTGGACATCTTCCTCCAGCAATATAGATGATATCACAGGTAACAAGCTACAACAGATGAGTTAAAAAAGAACCACAGTGGCCTTCCTGTCTTTCTATGTCTCCTGGGTTCTTACCCGGGATGCAGTAAGAGTCTGCAAACACTTGAACCCCAAGTGGCCCAACCACATTAGTCTCTGGGAAGCCTGACCTCAGCCCTTCCCAAGCCCTGGATGCAGTCTCTGCCTCCTCATATCACAAAGCTTACTCAGTTATCTCAGAGTTGTTACTAAATGTAGTGATGGTAAATCACTTCTGTGATGGTATTTAAACTGAGTTGGCAGGCAAGAAATATGGATTGTCCTTCTATAGGAAAATAGTATGTTCAGAGACAGAGCAAAGTAAGGCAGCAGAGCTAATCACCTGGATTGTGTCTGAGGTCACTGTAACCTAACTAAAAGTGCTGGACATTGTAGTGAATTGCAGTTTCTAGAACTCTCCTCAGGGAGAAAGACAAAAATTGGAAGAATACTTTAATAAGCCACTTGCTCACCCTTGTAGCATAACAGAGCAGGAAATCTGAAACAAAGAACCTGCTTAGAAGAATTCATAAACCAGAAGAATTCATGAAGCAGGAATAAGAGTTTGAGGGCCTCAAAGGTACTTTCTAAAGAGAGTTCCTCAAACAACATTTAGGTTTTATTCCAAGGTCCCTTCCGAATGGCATTTTTCCTTTAATGAGAAACATACAGTAAATTTATCTATAATCTGAAGGGAGGCCTTTTTCTAACACAGCACTGATTGCTGTGGCCCCTCTCAGCAGTGAGCCTGTTATTCTAATACGCTTTATACATCTGAAGACTATCCATTTTAAGGAATGCCAAATTGTTAGTTTGCTCCACATACCTACATATTTCAGTTTGGCCCTACAGGTAATGCTATGGCTTTGAATTTGCTTGAACATTTAAATGAATTTCTAGCCCCAGCTCTGTTAGGTCACACCTGTTGGCACCTACCAGGAAGCAGTCTTCAGACTCCTCACACAATAGCTCATCAATGAAGAATTGTCCCCCTCTAACACTTGGAGCTGGCTACACTATTTGCAGCAAAAATAATCAATAGCAGTTGTTGAGGCAAGACAGCACAGAGGAAAGTTTCCATTGGCTCTTATTAGAAAATGAGTTAAAATTTGAAAATATCTGAGACACATATTCACTGGTTGTCAGATTGTTGTAGTCTGGTTGTCAGATTTCTTTAAAAAGGTAAAATGAGAACTGGAAATATGGCTCAGTGGTTAAGAGAACTGGCTTCTCTTGCAGAGGACCTGGGTTCAATTTCCAGCACTCACATGGCCAACAACAAGTGCCCTAACTCCAGCTCTAAGGGAACCCAACATCCTCGTCTGACCTTCTTGGGCATTGCATGCCATTCACTTACATACATGCATGCATAACACTTATACACATAAAAAATAAAATATTTCAAAAGAAAAGGATTTAAAATGTACTATGAAGCAATCAGATATTTGCAAAATTTCATTTCAAAATTAAAAATAATCAATAAAAATAAAGTTTTTCTAATATTATTAGTTACACACATGGTATTTAGGAAATGACTTGACGATGATTCATATTACTGTGCCTCTGGACACCCTACTGAAAGTGTCTGGTCACCAGGACATGACACTAAGCATGCCACCACCACAAATAACAGACTATCTCTACATGTATACTGTGTACCTATTTAGGTATCTATACAAAACACATCTTTCCCTCAATGATCACAGAAGTAAGATAGTTTTAGCTTAACTGAGATATAAACAACAAAAGTTTTATATGTATGTGTGTGTACAGCATGACATTTTGATTTGTATATAAATTATGAAACTATTAACATAATATAGTTAATTAACATAACTATCATCTTAATAGCCATTTTTTGTTTACTTTGTGGTGATAGCAAATTAAAAATATACTTCACAGTGTAGTTAACTACAGTCTCCATGAAGTGTACTGGGTCTCTAGAACTTACTTATTCATCCTGAATAATTGAAACTTTATGCCCTCTGATCAACACCTCTACACCTCCCCATTTTCCAGTCTCTGGAAATCAGCATTCTATTCTGTGCTTCTGTGAATTTTGATTCCTCAGATTCCACATAGAAGTGAGAGCATGGGTCTTTGTTCTGCTTTGCTTGAATTATTTCAATTCTCACAGTATCCTCCAGGTTCACCAATATAATTATGAATTACAAGATTTTCTTTTCTTTAAGGTCAA
>NW_008354016.1:1738278-1809392 GCF_000622305.1 Nannospalax galili
AAATCATATATATATATATATATTCACATACTTTATTGCAGCATATTCATGGTTGCAAAGACAGGAATCAATCTAAGTGCTGAACAGATGCCGTATAGATTCCATTTCCATAGATGCTATTTATTTGGGATATATGGCATGAATGAGATTGCTGGATCATAGAGTAGGCTTATTTTCCCCTTCCTTCTTTCCTTCCCTCCTTCCTTCCTTCCTTCCTTCCTTCCTTCCTTCCTCCCTCCCTCCCTTCCCTTCCTTCCTTTCCTTCCTTCCCTTCCCTTTCCTTCCTTCCTTCCTCCCTCCCTCCCCTTCCCCTCCTTTTTTATTTTGCCTTATTTACACTTATGATTTATTCTTCCTTCCTTTTCTCTCTTTTTGAGAAACCTCCATACTGCTTTCCACTGTGGCTGCACTATTTATGTTTCTACCAACAATGCACAAGGGTTCCCTTTATTCCACATCCTCACCAGCATTTGCTACTATTTGTCTTTTTATCATAGCCATTGCATCAGACATGAAGTCTAACTCATTGAGGTTTATATTTGCATTTCTCTGATGATCAGTAACAGTGATTTTTTTTAAAAATTGGTCACTATTAGTCTTCTTTTAAGAAATGAATGTTTGGGGTCTTTGCCTTTTTTCAGCCTGGGATTTTTGCTGTTTTGTTTTCTTGTCGAGATATTTGAGTTCTGTTGTAGCTTGGTTTCTTTTGTAAATAAAACATGAACTGAAAGCAACTTGGGGAAGGAAAAGGTTTATTTGGCTTACAGGTTACTGTCCATCATCATACAAAGAAGACAGGAACCTGGAAGCAGGAGCTGAAACAGAGACCATGGAGGAAAGCTGCTTGCTGCTTTTCTTTCTCTGGCCTGTGCTCAGAGATACCTTTCTTACACAGCCCAGGTCAACCTGCCTAGGAATGGCACCACCCTCAGCGGGGCAGGACCCTTCCAGATCAGTAAACTTTAATCAAGAAAATGCCTCACAGACATGGCCATAGGCCAATCTGATGGAGACAATTCCTTGAGGCTCCTTTGCTCAGGTGATTCTAATTTGTGACAAGCTGAAATTAAAATCAACCATCACAGCTTCCTTTTATATTTTAGAAACCAGATTCTATCAAATGTTCTGTTTGCAGTCATTTTCTCCCATTCCATAGCCTGCCTCTTCTCTCTGATGATTTTTTTTAATGTGATCCAATTTCTCTAGTTTTGCCTTTATTATTCACTAGACCATTATGAAGAAGTTTTTCCTACTTTTTACTGTGTACTAAACAGTTTACAAGCTTATATTCAAGTCTGATTATTTAGAACTGATTTTTTTATCTAGTAGTTCTCAGCACCATTTACTGAAGAGACTACCACGGAAGCATTACACATTTGTGAAAATCATACCAAAGAACAATCGACCATAAGTAGGCAGATCTATTTCTGGGCTGTCTATTTGATCCCACTGGTCCACATGTCTGTTATTATAGCATTGCCATGTTATTTTGATTATTATACCTCTGTAATATGTCTTAAAATCAGACATCATGATAATTCTAGCTTTGTTTCTTTTGCTCAAGATTACTTTGATTATTTAAGTTTTTCCTTTGTTACTTTTTATATTTGTGGTTCCATATGAAATTTAAGAGTACTTTTTCTACTTGATGATAGAGTTGCACTCGGCTTTTGATGGGGATTATATAGGATCTTTAGACTGATCTGAAGTGTACTGATATTTCATTGGTTTCACATTTATTTATTGTGTATGTCTGTGTATGTGGACATACATATGCCACGGCACATGTTTGGAGGTCAGAGGAAAACTTGTAGGAGTTTCATCCTGTGGGTCCTGGGGCTTGGAATATGTCAACATGCTGAGTGGCAAATGCCTTTACCCACTGTGCCATCTTTCTAGCCCTGCATAGACATCCTAAAAATATTAAGTCTATCTATGAACATGAGATACCTTTGTATTTACTTGTGTCTTACGAAAATAAGATTTAAATCATAGATGGTAATAAAACCACCCACAAGCTTAACTTCTTTACTATATGGTTCTATAATGAGGAATTATTTTTCTCATGGGATTCTTGAGTGAAGTATTTCCTACTGCACAGTTAGAAACCACAATACGTGTAAAGGATATCCCAACACAATTATTCTATTAGTAAAAATCTTTTGTCGTAGGCCTGGGAGATGACTTATAAAATAGCTTGCTGCAGAAGAGAACCGAGTTTGACTCTCTAGTACCTGTGGAAATGCTAGTGGGTATAGCAAAGCATCTGTAATCTTAGAACTCAGTGGATGGAAGGGGGGATCCCTGAGCAAGCAGGTCAGCTAGAGTAGCCAAATCCGTGTACTCTGGGATCAGTGAGAGAGTCTGCCTCAATATTTAAGGTGGGGAACAATTAAGGAAAACAAATGTAAACCACTGGCCTCGACACATACACACACACATACACACACACACACACACACACACACCTATATTTGTACATGTGCATCCCATACATACATGTGATGTACCCACATACATGTGAACACACATGTGCACACCACACATACATATACGCCCACAGCCTATAGTTTTAAAATTTTTTTTGTTTAATTATTTATTTTAAAAATTTTATATTTATTTTTATTCTTTTTCCACATGATTAAAAGAAGCATTTCATTACAGCATTAATACATATTCAATAACAATTTCCAGAGCAATGATGCATCTCTTTCAAAACTGGCTGTAAACTTTTAGGTTCATAGTTCATTTAATACAGTTGTACAATATTGAACTCAATATAAACCTTGTAAGACATAATATTGAATGAGTTTTTAACTTTTAAAAAAAGAGCTCCATTTCATTTAAATATATACTGTTTCCTACAGAAAGACTCATTTTTAATGCTACTAACACTTAGATGTTTGCACATGTGTCTCTAATCTCCATGTGTCTGATTTTTCTAGTCACAGCCAGTTACACTAGGATCCTTGGCTCCTGAGTAAGGATATAAAATCATCAGGTAAATTTCAATGGTAATGTTTATCACCTCTGCTAATTAACATTAAGTAAATTTTTATGCTTCCTCCTCAAATGTAACTCGTTTTTTAATTTGTTGATTTTTGTGTGTGTGTATATCATACAGAACATTCCAAACAATCTTATTCATCTATATACCCACATCCCAAATGGCAACCTCTCATAGCCTCCATCCCTCGCAGGACCCCATATACTCTGTCATCCCTGTTACTGTCCACTGTGTTGTTGGCACCACAGCTGTTCCCAAGTGCTTGTCCATCCACTGAATCTAGTCAGCCTATCTAGAGATCCTTGTTTCAGGAAGATCAGTTGTTCCTCAGCTAGCAGCAATCAGTTGTCAATATTCCTTTAGATAAGATTGGGGTCTGCTGTTCATTTTCCCAGTTCTATGCTGGATTACTGTCTGGGAGTCTCTTGGGCCACCCTGCCCAAAACTCAAAGGAAGGTATCTCTTGTCTGGCATTGTTTCTTGTTATGTAGCCTTTAGCTATAAAAATGGACTTTTAAATTATATTGACTCCTTTAATCTTTGGTTATACTTTCCTTTTGGGTGTTTAAGACCATACAGTTGGCCCTGATAAACCAATTTAATTTTACTCCTAAGATCCTTTGAGGATCTGTTTCTCAGGGATCACATGGGCTTGGGAGGAGCCCCTGGCTCCTTTCTTTTACTAGTTCCGCCTATGTGAAGATAAGTCAATGGTCCTGCTCAACCATGGTGGCTTCACTTGGAAGCATGGTGGAAGTGTTTCCTCTGTGTTGACTCTCCTCTTTGTAGACTGGACACTGGTTCAAGTTCATGTGGTGGGGTCTCCACAGCCTCCTTGCTCAAGAGGGCAGGTAACTCACCACAGTTACAGGACATTTTTATAGATGCTCATATTCCCCTGGAACTTAGTTGACCTAGGAGAGCAATTAGCAAAAACTGTCCTTTATGTCCCTCTGACCAAATTAGTATAGGCCTCAAAGTATGTCTGTTAAACATCCAAGAAGGTTAGTTCCACCAGTGCTAGTACATTTAATTACCATGTGTCATGTAGGTAAAGCTTGGGAAAAGACCAAATGTTCTCAGATAAACCTTGCCTAGACATGTATTATAGTCCTTGATCTAGTTGTATGTATTCTTTGTCAGTAGGTTGTTGAACTAATATGGTTCCCTCTGATTTTTTCAAACTAGCTGGGCATTATTTATCTCTTGCATTGTATCACCCTTCCACCATGGTTTCCCCCACTTAAGGTGCCCCTATTTCCCCCCTTTCTCCCTTAATAATACCCTTCTCCTATGGTCCTACCTCTCTTGAGCTTCTTCTTTCCCTTTATCCCCTAGGTTCCTTGTATAACCTTCCCTCCCTGCTCCATAAACTAACCCAATTTTTATCCATATCTCCCTTATTAAGGCCTGTTTCCTACTGTTCTTTTTCAGATTCTTTCTTTTCCTTTACCTCTGGTTCCTTATCATCATCCTGGTTCCTGTAGTCATGTCTGGTTGCATGCTTATTTATCAGAGTCTGGTTCTAGGATCCACATATGAGGGAGAACATATGTTGTTTGTTTTTCTGAGTCTGTGTTACTTCACTTAGTATAACTGTTTCTAGTTCCATCCATTTACCTGCAATTTTCATGATTTCATCTTTCTTTCTGAGTAAAACTCCATCATATAAATGAACCACATTTTCATTATCCACTCGTCAACTGAGGAACACTTAGCTTGCTTCCATCTCTTGGCTATTGTGAAAAGAGCAGCAACAAAAATGGATGTACAAGTGTCTCTGCAATAGGATTAGTTCTTTGGGTATATGTCAAGGAGTGGTATAACTGGGTCAAATGGTAGCTTCATTTGTAATTTTTAAAGAGTTCTCCACACTGCTTTCCAAAAAGGTTGAACAAGTTTGTAGCCCCACCAGCAGTGGATGAGCATTCCCCTTTCCCCACATCCTCTCCAACATTTGGTATCATTTGTTCTCTTGATCTTAACCAGTCTGGGGTAAGATAAAATCTTAAAGTGGTTTTAATTTACATTTCCCTAAATACTAATGATGTTGAACATCTTTTAAGATGCTTCTTAGCCGTGTTTATTTCTTCTTTTGAGAGCTCTCTGTTCAGCTCCTTAGCCCATCTTTTTATTGGATTACTTCTTGTCTTGATTCTCTGTTTTTTGAGTTCCTTATATATTCTGGATATTAAACCTCTGTCAGATGTGTCGCTGGTGAAGATGTTCTCACATTCTGTGGGTTTTCTCTTCACTTCCTTGGTTGCTTCTTTTGATGTAGAGAAGCTTTTTAGTTTAACGAGGTCCCATTTCCTGATTCTTGACCTTGTTTCCTGAGCAACTGACGTCTGGTTTAGAAAATCTTTTCCTACATCTATATCTTGTATGTTATTGCCAACATTTTCTTTTAAAAGTTTCAGAGTTTCAGGCTTCACATTGAGGTCTTTGATCCATTTTGGAGTTTACTTTTGTGCAAGGTGAAAGATAGGGGTTTAGTTTCATTCTTCCACAGGTAGGGATCCAGTTTTGCCAGCACCAACCCCGAGGAGTGGCTTAATGGTTAAGTTCTTCATTTTTATTGCTGGTATTTCTCAGCATTTATGAAGGAAAACTAGTTAGGATCATCAAGGATGTTCCAGAATGACTAAAATTTCCCTGACTTGGTTTCTAGGTGACCACTTTCAGAAACATCTGGCAAAGCAAAACAAAATGATAAATGAAACCAAAAGCCCATTACTGAAAAAAGTAAAACTGGAAAAAAGATCACTTAAAAATTAAGGAAATAGGCAATCATTAAATCGAAATTATTCCTTTAATTAAATGCTTTATTTGGAAATTGGGAATATCATTACATTTTTGTTGAATTCTGGTTTTGGTTTCTCAAGTATCCAAATTGCATAGATTCAATTTGTGAAGTCTGGGAATAGACTAAAGAGCCATGACTCTGATACTAAATGGTTGCAAATTGGTTTTGCTTATGTAATATATTAAACTAAGAGAACAGTAAAATATTTAAAAGGAAGCTGTAATTCTTTGTATTCTCTCTGAGTTTCAAAGAAAATGCTTATTATATATCATTTTAGATGAAGAAATTTTGCAGTAAATAAGAATATTGATATTCAGCAAAACACAGGGATGATTTATGAGCTTTGTCCTCACTGTCCTACCCTTTTTTTTTAAACCAAGAAATTAGCTTTAATTTTGTTAGGAGTGATAATGTCAGTATACATATGTTAGGAAATTCTGAGCATTTTAGAGATGTGCACAAAGAGTGTGGGAATGAAATAACTTTGTTTGGCATTTTTTTAAAATCACATTGGTAATAACAAGCAAGAATGGAAAAATCTTAATTAGATCTGAATAATGTAAGAAAATGGTACAGAATTGTATTGTTACATTGTTTTTCCTGTGTTTGTAATGTTCAAAATATTTTTAAATTTTTAATAAATACATGATTAGAAGAAGCTTTTCATTACAGCTTTATCATATTCAGTAACACACTCTAGAGCAAGAATACATCACTTTCACAAGTCGCTGTAAGTTTCTAGGTTCACAGTTGAATTAATACAGTTATACAATATTGAACTCAGTATAAGCCCTATAAGACATAAAATTGAATGAGTTTTTTTAACCTTTAAAAAAGCTCTCCATTTCATTTTAGAATATATTGTTCCTTGCAGAAAAACTCAATGTTTTTGCTAACACTGAGATGTTGGCCCATGCATCTCTAATCTGTATGCATCTGATTATTACTAGTAATAATCGGTTGCACTTGGACACTTGGTGCCTGTGTGTGTCTATGAAGTCATCGGGTGGATTTCAATGGTAATGTTTATCACCTCTACTAATTAACATGACGTAAATTTCCATGCTTCCTCCTCAAATGTAATATACTTTTTTTAATTTATTGATTTTTTTGTGTGTGTATATCACACAAAACATCCCAAACCATATTATTCAATTATCCACCCACTTCCCAGGTAGCACCCTCCCATAGCCTCCCTCCCTCCACTAGAGCCCTATATTCTGATATCCCTACTAATGTCTGCTGTGTTGTCTGGACCCCAGCCAATCCCCACTACTTGCCCTTCTGTTGAATCTAGGCAGCCTATCTGGAGGTCTTCGTTTTAGGAGGGTCAGCTCTTCCTCTTTTAGCAGCAATCAGTTGTCAAAACTCCTTTAGATAAGATTAGGGTCTGCTGTTCATTTTCCCAGTTCAATGCTGGGTTACTATTTGGGAGTACCTTTTTTACCCTGGCCAACAGCTCAAAAGAAGGCATCGCCTATCTCTCATTGCTGCTTGCTATGTAGCCTTTAACTATACATATGGACTCTTAAGAAATTATATTGACCCCTTTACTCTTTCGTTATACTTTCCTTTTGGATGTTTAAGGCCATGCAGTTGGCCCTGATAAACCAATTTATTTTTACTCTTAAGGTCCTTTGAGGAAATAAGTCACAGGTCCTGCTCGATCATGGCTGGTTTACCATCCTACTCTTTTTTTTAAATTTTTTTTATTGAACTTTTGGGTATTTTATACAGACTATCTCAAATAATCTTAATCATCTTTATACATTCCCTGTAAGCACATTTAATTTTAGAAAAGCATTTCTGTCTCATCCGTGTCTCTGAATTTTCTACCCCTGGTCAGCTTGGCCCATCCTGGGTAACACAGGCTCTTAACAGGTGGGAGAAGGTGTGATTGACACAACAGTCCAATATTCATTCTTTGTTGCTTGTTTGCTACATTAGAGGTATGGTTTATCTCTTATCTCTTCTCTGTAGGAAAAATTTTGTGCTCCATAGCCCGATGGCCATTTCCCTGGTACTGAGTAATCCATTGGATATCTTTGGATCTCTATAATTTTATCAACATTTTTATATTTGCATTATATTTCATCCTGAAAATTGACCATCTTTTGCATTAATGAATATTGCTGGTGATTTAAATTGGTTTAAATTTCATAGTGTAACAATTCCACTGTAGATATTTTAGGATATCATTGATTAGTATGCCCATAATAGTTTTCTAAGCATAAACCGTCAGAAGCTGAAATTTTATGTACTTTGAAGTATCTGATCTTGGTATTGCCATGTCTTCGATCTGTGTTACTTGGAATAAGCTAAATATTCAACAAAACAATTTCAAACTCAGATTATATTTATTTATTTATTTTTATTTTATGTGTGAGTATTTTTGCCTGCATGTATGTGGAGTTATGACTGCTGTTAGCCATCATTTGGGTGCTAAGAACTGAACCCAGGCTCTCTGCAAGAGCAGTCAATGTCCTTAAGCACTGAGTCGCCTCCCTAGCTTCCAACTCTTAGATTCTTAGTGCTACAAAGATTTCTTTCTTGTTCACATAATCTAATGAGTTTGCTTCTGGTTAGTGGTTCTCCTGTGTGGACTTTACTGAGTAAGCTCAAAGTCCAAGCTTCTCCTACTGCGTTCTCACCACCAGAGAGTCCACAGGACCATTTTAAATGATTCCAATGATTTGTAGCCACTCCTGAAACAAGAAATATCACTTTAGGCCACACTGTAACTCATTACTATATCTACCTAGAGCTATACATGTATTGTGACTTAATTTATCTATCTTTATATGAGTGTATATGCCCATGTATTTGTGTGCATCTGTGCTCATGTGTGTTCATATGTGCTGGGATTGGTAATGGTGGCAAACAAAGTCTTTCTTTGTGCACAAGAGGAATAGCAGAAATTTGGGGAGCACAAGGGATGGTTTCTGTCCCAGGAACATCTTTTTAAACAGATTGGGATGCTCATGAGTCCTATGCCACCAGTTCATGCCTCCTGTCCCACCATAATTACTCAGAACATCAATATAATTATTCCAAAAAAATTCAGAATTTATATGATAAATTCTATGGCCACTGTATCTATGAATCAGCCTCACCCTAAAGTATACAGTTTTCTGCTCAGCAAATTCAGATGCCCTCCTGCTTGTAACAGCCTCGTTTGAAATCCAAATCACCACCCAACAGTGTCCAGATGGATTTATCTGACATAGAGGACAAAACTGAGAGAACACAGAGTCTAATCTTGAGGCACATGCCCCTTTCTTGAGAATAGGAACTGAAATATGGTAGAGTTTAGTTCATTACAAAGGGGGTACTTTTACAATTGGCATCAATCAAAACACCTGGACAAGTTACTTTATAAAATTGCTGTTCCAGGGCTGGAGTCATGGCTCAGTGGTTAAGAACACTGACTATTCTTGCAGAAGACCCCGGTTCGAATCCCAGCACCCACATGGCAGCTAACAACTGTCAGTAACTCCAGTTCCAGGGAATCCAACAAACTCTTCTGTCCTCCATAGGCACTGCACGACATGGGTGCACTTACCTACATGCAGGCAATGCACGCACACACGTAAAATAAAAATAAACTGTTGTTCCAATCTTGTTTGAATGGAGGTGGGATTAGCACTTAGCAGGGATATTATCCGATGCTCTGTTGTTTTTGTTTTGATTCATAGAAGGTGGAAACTTGTATGTTCCAAAGCTTTCTCAGAGCTCTGATTTTTAAGTGCCTTTCGTCCAATTGGGAAAAGGCCAAGTGGGTATTTTCTGGGATCCACCCGATCCTGGAAAATGCACTCATTTGTGACAGCTGTGATATGACTAGATCTTTAGACGAAGGACTCAACCGCAGTTTTCTAAAGCAGCTTAATGCTGAGGATAATTTCCGTGTTTCAGAAAGTAGAATTTCCTCTCTTTGCCTTAGGGAATTGCCACTAAAGAATCTAACACTGTGTCTTTTCAACTGAACTGCTGAAATCATGACCCTTCTAAGAGGCTTTCTTTTCAAGTGCACCATATTCTCTACAATTCTGCTCATGTTCTCCGTAAACGAAGGGAAAGAAACTGTGATTAGTTACAGTCGTATGATGCAGTGAGTGATTTTAAACTTGTTCTTTCTTCTTTTCACATGCCCAGGGGCTAACCTGGCCTCTCTTGTCAGATAAAATATTGAAAGAGAGAGGGGGGTGGGAGAGAGAGGGAGGGAAGAAAGGAGAGAGAGATCTCATAGGGAAGTGATAGAGAAGCAACTGCTTTCAAATTATATATTAGACTTTCTTAGTGGTGGAATAGTTAAGATATGCTATAAAATATGTCTATTGTCAGACATTAGAGAATAGTATAATTTTAGAAAATAAAGCTATCATTAGGGACAATGAGAATAATACACTTGGGTTTCTGTTGTGACTTAGCTCAGAAGCAAGAATTGTTTAAAACGGCGTATTTATGAATCTGAAAATCAGTAGGCTGATACATTTAAATTGTTGTCTTTTCTCTTTGTTCTGTTCCCCGACAGTTTCTTCCCCTCTGGCGGCATACACCAAACCAAATCCAACAGACCTGAACTTCCTGCCTCGTTCTTGTTTAGATCATGGAGTGTCCATTTCTGGCTTACAGATCCATCTGCTTGTAATATCTTCTCCCTGATCTCTTTTTCAAGTGTCCACAACTCTGTGGTGATGGCAGCCAACAGTGCAATTTTTCCAAGTGCTTTCTTTCACTGCTTAATTCTAAGAGAAGTCACACATTCACCACTGTGCTATTTGCAAAAAGTTTCCAAAGTATCTTAACCAAAACTCAGTACCAAACTTCTTGATCAAGAGGAATTGATTTCAGAACTTCTAGAAATCATTAGAGACTTCAAGGCATCTAATAAATGTGGGATAACTTTGTGAAGATGTGAGAAAGATAAAGATATGAGAAAAAAGGGAAATATCTTCTCCAACAATGGCCAGAACAGCAAATCTACCTAGTGCAGCCCTAACTCTTCTGAGTATCAAAATAAAGTGCCAGAACACTTTTGTTCCCTTGGCACTTGCTACTTGATCCATATCAGTCGGTTGGTCTTTGTCTTACATTAGCACTATTTATCTTCACTACTCAAGTACAAGTTTCATGTGCACGTCATCCCTTAGCACTGACTGCTCTACGTGAATCATTTCCACCTTTGTTCCTTTGAATATCTTCATCTTCCTTTTATACGCTTCCTGGTTCCCATGATTTAAAATATCATCATCCTACCCCAAGGGACATCTGTGTATACAAATTTGACTTGACAGGCCTTAATATATATGACAAAATGCATGAAGTACTGTGGGTGGGCTATGGGGGTGGCATGGATAGGGAAGGGGGCTAAATATGATTATGAATTATTGCATGAAATCCACAAAAATGCAATAAAATATATTTAAAAAGAAAGAAGTTACAAAAAGCAATCAACAGGGCCACTAGAAACAAAAGAGACTAACAGTTATCAGTGAGAATTATAGAGGTATTAGAACATTTGTGGACTGTTTGGAATGCAAAATGGATGATGATTATGGAAAACAGTGTCTCCTCAAAAATTTAACAGGATTAGCTCATACCTCTACCATATGCATTTGTCTATCTATGTATTATCTATCTATCAATCTATCATCTATCTACCTATCTCTATTATCTGTCTATCATCTTTTTAGCTATCATCTATCTATATATCATGTATCTGTCTATAGACATGTATACATGATCATGTTTGTGTCTATATTTATGTTTTTGAAAATAACAAGAATTGAAATCAGACTCTTGAGAAGTTGTTTCGGTACCCATGTTTACAGCAACATTATTTACAAAAGTAAAATGATTAAAATGCCAACATTTTCTATTGATTAATGACTGCATTTAAAAATATGGTGTATAAGGGCAATGGGATAGATATTATATAGATTTGAAAGGTCAGGTATGGTAGCTTACTCTTGTAGTCACAGTCAGAAAGAAGAGATAGGAGGGTCATAAATTCAAGACCAGATTGGGATGTGTAGCTATTTCCTAGCCAACCTTGTCTAAATGAGTCCTTGTGTCAAAAGAAAAAAAAAAACGGTAGAAATTTATATACACGCTGCAATATGTATGACACGAAAAGACATACTAATTAAAGTAATTCATGAAACAAAAGCCAACTCTCTGTGGGGTACTGCTCTTAGTCACATTTATAAGGATAGGAAATAGAACACTGGTTTCCTGAGGGAAGATAGAGGGAGTATGGGGAATTATTAATGAATCAGTGTACTGCTTCACCTTTACAAGATGATAAAAGATTTGGAGATCACAATGTATTGCATACATGTATGAAGCTGACAAAAATAAAAGAAGTTTTGACAAAGTAAAATAAATAAATAAATATCATTCTTAAGTTGCCAAATGTCAATTTTGTATCTGTGTTGTTTATATCAGTGCTGTGAAAGTACCAATGCACAGTCTTCCCGTAAGCGTTTCTGATGACACATTTGCCATGACTCCTACAGTTGGCATTGTGTCTTTTCTCTGTGTTTAGGAAATTTATCACTAGTTGTGACCACTTTGATTACAAGGACCTGTGTGTAGTTTTCTTCCTGTTCTTTATGCTTGGGGTTTTTTGAACTTTGGGGGTTTGTGCTTTGCATCCAATTTCCTGTGTCTTTCATTACCGCATCTAATATTCTTTCTCCCAGCCTTGTTTAAAGATATCAGTTAAAAGTGAATACAGACACTTGATGTTGCTCAGTTTACTGATTAGTTTTCATTAGTTTTTATTCCTTTGGTTGTTTCATTTTGGATACTTATATTATTAAGACTTCAAGATCCCTCAGCTTTTCTTCTATGAAGTCTAGTCTGCCATCAGGGCCCTGCAGTTTAATACCTGCTTCTGACATTATAGTTTTCATTCTGACAAGTTTGATTTGCGTCTTTGACGATCTTCTCTTTTTTGAACATATGGAAAGAAGTCAGAATAATTTTAAATATCCTTTTCTTTAATTCTGACATTTGTATGACTCAATTAGCCTAGAATGATTACATTTACTCATGGTAAATTTTACGTTGTTGAGAGCTAGACATATTTTATTTCTATGGTCATGCTTGAGCTTCTTCTGGGACAGAATTGCTTAAAAATTGTTTGATCCTTTTGAATCTCACTTTTAAGGGAGAAAAGAAAGATGCTTACTAAGGTTTGTTCATCTCTATTTCTGAGTTAAAGCGCTTCTGTGCCCCTTGTCCAGTATTCATGCAGCTTTTTATTTTAGGTACTTGGGATAGCCACTGTTTCTTGCTGTGTACGAGCTTCAAGATCTATGCAATGTTCTCTCCCCAGCTTTGGGTGATTACCCAACAGGTACATTTGCTAAAGATATGAAAGGACCCTATGCAGAGCTCTGGAATTTGTTTTCGGTGTAGCAACCTCCTTTCCGACATACTATCCCACAAACTCTTTCATAGTTCCCCAGGACTCAGCTCCACCTCTTCAACTCGGAGAGTCTGCCACTCTTGCTGTGGGCTCTCCTCCATATGACACAACACGAAAAACACACACTGATACATTTAAAAGGAAGTACACCAGGACAACCCCACCCCACGGAAGGAAGAAAACCACAGGACAGCCACACACCTCATCGTAGTGGTTTCCCTTCCCAATAGTCCTGTCCTTTGTTTCTTAGTCTGAAAATACCTTCTAAGTTGTTGCTTCACATTTTCCCAATTCTTTTCCTGTTTTAGATTAGTAGCGAAGCAGAAACCCAGTCCCTTTTATTCCAGTGTGATCAGAAGCAGAATTTCTTATTCTGACCTTTTTTCTTCTCCTCCAACTACCCACTCAACATTCAAAATGGAATGTCTAACAGATATTCCAAATGTGCCATGTACAGAGCTGAATTCTTTATTCCTTGTGCAAGCTGCTTTTAAATTCCCTGTTCTCTACTTATTCAAGCCAAAAATTTAGAGTCATTTCCTCACATTTCTCTCCTACCTCACAGATCATTCATCACCAAGTACCACTAACTCTACGCTCCCACATATTCCAAATCCACTGATCCTGCTTTGACCCAGGGCAACAGCATATGACAGTAATAACCCCGTGTCAGTTGGGGAGTTGGTAGGGATGAAAGAGGGAACATACAACATGATGATTTAAGAGAGAAATTAAGATGATTTTAGAAGGTACAGATAAGCATAGGGAAACAAGCAAAATTTTATAATCCAGAGCTGGTAATGTCAGGAAGTAGTTTCTATCCCAAAATATGAAGGGACAAATAGAGGGACCAAATTACCTAAATTCAGAGAAATTAATGGCTAGTTGTGGCCTTTAGTAGAGAGATGCAGCCAAATATTTAGCAAATTGGTAGGTAGGAAGCTGAGGAACTAAATAAACTCTCCTCTCACTTTGGTTTCATGCTGATAGTGCCATGAACTCAACCCAACTGAAAACTGGAGGCCAAAGACCTCTTCAATCAGCTTCCAGAGACTCAGTGAATCCAGGTAGAGGGCAGGTCTGCAAGAGAAAAGACAAGATGTGTACCCAGCCCCCAGGGGTCTCCTCTTTCTGTTCGTTCTAATCTACAGACTCTTCCTTACAGCCAGAGGGATCCATTGAAAAGATAAATCTACTTACGTCATGCCAGGGCTTAAAATGCTGAAATGGCTTTTCCTGACACTTAGAATAAAATTTAAAATTGTCATTATGATCAAAGTTTCTCTGTGAGCTCATCCTTGGCGACTTTTCCAATGCAATCTCTGATTACTCTTCCCATCTCTTGTCCGGCTCCAGCTACAAACAATGGCCTTATTGCTGTTGCTCAGTTCTCCAGATTCCCTCTCTTGAAAGTTCTTTCCCATTTGCTCAGTTTCTGTGGCTCTTTGAGAGGTCTCTTCAGATTGCATCACCTACAAAGCGTAAGCTTTATTATTCTGTCTCCTCGCCCTCTTTTATTTTCTAATTTACCGTAGTAGTTGCTATCATCAATTTATCTTCCTTCCTCTGTTAGAGTGTAAGCTATGTGAAGGCAAGAAGTAATTAAATATTTTCTGAAAAGTTGCAGCAACCAAATGCAGAATTTCTGTATCTACCTCACTTAAATCCTTCATCTAACATTTTATTATATTTATCATCTTTCCTCTCCTGCCTCCTTCCCTGCCTTCCTCCCTACCCTACTCTCAGTTCTCTTTTTCTCCCTCCCTCTCTCTCTTCCTCCTTACCTCCTCTCCCCCTCCTTCCTTTCCTTAGCTCCTCTCTTCTTCCCTCTCTCCTTCCTGCCTCCATACCTCCCTCTGTTCCTATTACCATCTTTCCTTTGAAACTATATGAGAGTAAGTTTTAGTCATAATAACCCATTCAGAACTAAATTTAGTGATCCCACACTGTATAATCTCCAAACTAAGGTACAAAGACTTGGAATACATGTTACAACCTCTCAAATCAGTAAATTAATACTAAAAGAATGACTTTTAGTTAACAAGACTCATTCAGTTTTTTCCAGTGCCTTAGCAATGACTCCTTTCCTTTCTGGATCAGGATTTGGTTCAGAATCATATTGCCTTCTGTTTTCATGCATACGTGGCCCCTCTGAATCTGCAAACAAATTTGTGAGCCAGGACTGTGACAGCCTTATTCTGTGATCTGTCCTTCAGTCAATCCTTTTGAGGTTTCCTTGTGTCCTGCCTCACACTGTGCATTCCTGAAGGATCAGCACAGAGATGCTGTTGTGCTCTTCTGAGGGACTCATGTCAGCAGACTGATGATGCTCATCTGTCTCACTGCTGGGAATGTTCACCATGATCGCTGGTCGAGGTAGGGTTCAGATTTCTCCACTCTAATGTCCCCATAGTTCCCATGGTAACTGAAAAGCATCTGAGACTATGTTGATGCCCGTTCTTTATCAACCCTCCACCCCTCAGCCTAAGCATCTGTTATCATGACTACATGAATAACTACCTTACCTATAGGGTCAAATGACAGCTTTCTTATTCAACCATGTAGTCTACATTTACTAGTTGGCATATTAATTTAGGATTAAGCTCATTTCCTATACCTCCACTTTTTAAATGCCAGAATGGACTTGAAAATTCCATTTTACTGTAAGAAAAATAGTTTATGTCATTTTGTATTTTGGTATTTAAATTTCCCAGATTTGTCAGTGGTTAATTCTTCTGTGCTGTTTCCTTCTGACACATTCCTTTCATTCTTTGAGCAGTTCCTTACACTACATCTCAAAAATGTGTTATGGGGCTTGTCGGAAGCTTTCCCAATCCAGACAAGAAAATGAATTACCCCAAATTTGTCATTTTTTAAGGATATTAGTTTCCTTTAATGGAAGAAGATTTTAGCATCCAAGATATGGGCTTTCTCTGTGCTCACTGTTTCCTGGGTTGCTCAGAGACCTTATTGGTGACAGGAGTAGAAAATAAACATTTATTTATATACACAGATACATAAAATACACGCTTCTATGTCCACTTACATTTCTTCCCAAATTGTACCTTCTTTGCTCTTTGTGGATCTCCTTATTGGCTAGGTACCCATGTATGTGTCCATGCTGGGCACCTTTACTGCCCTGATTCTGCTGCTCCTCCTCACCTCTTAGCTGGACACTTTATTTATGGTGCCACTTCCTTCTCCTCATGTCCAACCTCGAACTTGAGAAGAGGAGACAGAAAGACAAAGAGGAAGAGCATCAGTAAGTAACCTTGGGTCACTGGAATAGGACCTGAACACTAGTTTTTTCATATTCATTTTGCAGCCTTTCTTTGTTCTAGCTCTTAGCCCTTACAGGTAAGCAGTGGATACTCACTTCATGCTGCTGACAACTGAATCTGTACTAATATGGGAGACCCCACATGGCATGGCCCCTATGGATTGAACAAAAGCCTCTTCGTGTCCTCAGCCTGTTCATTGTTGATTAGGAAAGATGGTTATATACATACATATATATGTATATATATGTTTAATTTTGCAAACAAGCTGAACTTGCTCTAATAAGAAAACGATCTCATTTATTTCATCTTTTACCTGTTCCACTCCTTCCTTGGGACATGTTTGTGTCTTCTGAGAGAATCTTTTACTGAATTCCTCTGACTGCACACATTTAAAACATGCTATGTTAGCCACACTCATGATCACCTTATAGCCTCCAGGTATTTGTTTAGGTCAGCTTTCTGCTACAGTAGCAGATATCTGAGGTGGTTAATTTATAAGGAAAATGATTATTTCTGATTAATTGTATTTGAATTTCTAGTCCATGGTAAATTGGTTCTATTGTTTTGGCTCCATGGAAGCATATTATGGTGGAATGCACAGTAGAGTAGCAACTACTCACCTAATGACCAAAAAGTAATGGCCTCACAGTGCCCTTTAAGGACATACTCTCAGTGACTAAAAGACTTTCCACTAATCCAACCTCCTAGTCCCCACAACTCCTCAAAGTGCCAGAATTGGAATGAAGCATCCACTACATGAATCCTTAGGGGCACCCCAGTCCTAACTGGAGCAGCACTCATTGTATTTTCTAACTTGTCCTACTTTGGAGTCTTTTGATTCTCTAGACTCTCTTCTCCAGTAGGATCACTTTTTTAATTAAAAATTATTATTATGATTTTTTGTAGTTTTCATAGAATATTGATGGCAGTTAGATCCCCTTCTCCTATCTGCAACTTCCCCCCACTCCCTACTCAGTTTAATGCATTTTCATATATTTAACACAGCCTATAGAGTTTGATTTCTGTCCTCCAAAATCTCCTTCTGTGTGGGTCCATCCACTGGACCCACCAATAGTTTTATCCCTGTAAAACTCTGTCTTTCTCTCTCCCAGCAGCCATCAATGGCCAAAAGTTCTTTAGGTTGGGTGGGGATTTCTTACTTGCTTCCTCATGTCTAGAGCGAGAATTTGTCTGGTTTGAGCTTTCATAGGACTGGTACATGCTGTCACCATTGCTGAGTGTTCTTATGAGAAACTGACCAGCTGTCTGGAAGACTATTTCCTTGTGGTCATCCACCCTTTCTGGTTAATACAATATTTTCACCTCTTCTTCCACACTGATCCTCAAGTCCTGGGAGGCAGATGCTCGAAATAGCAGTCCTATTCAGGATAAGAACTCTGCAGCCTTTTGGTCTTTTGTATATTGGCCAATTGTGGGCTTCTATATTAATCACCTTCTTTTGTATAACAAAAACTTCTCTGGTGAGAGGTGAGAGAGGCATTCATCCTATGAGTAGAGATTGCATTAAAGATGTACCACTTAGGGTTAATCATCTCTCAGACACTTATTTTCTATATTTGATCAGTTCTACAACTCTGTAATAGTCTACATCTGTTGAAAAGTCTCCATTTGACAAAGGATAAAAGGTACAATTGTCTGTAAATATAAGGATGCATATTTATAATAAAGTAAGAAATTATGCTGGTCTAAGTATATGTCAAAAGTAGGATTTTCTCTAGGTTCTATGATCTCTCTGACCATGTGTATATTTGGCTATGTTTATATTATCACACACGAGTTCCCTCCCATTGAGCAGGCCTGAATTCCAATTAGACAGCTGTTGATTTCCCTCAAGACAAAAGTGCCACTACTGCACCAGTAGTGATAGTTTGTTCAACCAGTTATTCTTGTTTATTAGGCTTTACAACTGGGTAGGACCATTGATTAATTTTCTCCCTTGGAAGCTTGTATAGTATCCTCTATACCATAAAAGTTATTCTTCAGGGACTAGGCTTCCAGGTCAGTTCCAGCTTGATTGCACCAATCCTGTGTTCAAAATATGTCCCGTCTTCAGCAATAGGGTGTTACGTTCACGTTCTAGGAGACCATCAAGACTAATAACCTCTATAATTTTTAGAGTCTCTTGGACTACCCTAACCAACAACTTGAAGGAAGATTGCTCCTGCCTGACACTGTGGGTTTTGTTATATAGCCTTCAGCTACACACATGTTCTCATATGTTTATTATATGTATATTTTTCAGTAGGATTTTGAACTAATACATTTCCTGTATTTTTCATATCATCAAAGCATTATTTATCTCTCCTCTCACTCCCCTTGTATAACTTTCCCTACTTTTTCCTTCAGTTACAATACCCCCCTTTTCCCATTCCCCCTTTAATAACACCTATTTTCTACTATCTCCCACTGTCTGGCTCCTTCTCCCAAGCTTCTCCTTCATGGCTCCTTTCCATTTTCCTGGTTCCCGTTGTTACATTAAGATAACACTCCCATCTAGGGATTTGGTGCCAAGATCCACAAATAAGAGAGCACATATTCCATTTGTTTTTATGAGTCTGTGTTCTTCATTTAACAGTCTCTAGTTCTATCCATTTACCTGCAAATTTCATGATTTCGTTTTTGCTTACCACTGTGTAGAACTCCGTTGTATAAATGAACCACATTTTCTTTATTGATTCATCAGCTGAGGGATATTTAGGTTCTTTCCATGTCTTAGCTATTGTGAAAAGAACAGTAACAATCATGGCTGTGCAAGTATGTCTGTAGTAGGCTGAGTCCATTGAGTAGGATCCATCTTTTAAATAAACTCAGAATTTAGAAGGATCTAAGACTTTTTACAAAGCCCTCTTCTGGTTTGGAGAATATGTATGGCTTCACTTCAGCAGCTGTACAAGGTCCATTCTCACCTCAGCTTTGTCTGGCTTGAGGGAGAAGGATCAGCTTCTGGCACATTTCTACTTCATGACTCTTCAGGTCTTATCTAATCTAAGCTAATTACGATGCTTAGAAATCATGCCAGGCTCTCATCAAGGAACTCTGAAGTACTTCCACCTCAGTTCCCAATAACGGAGAGCAACCTGCTCTGGTGTGTTGGCACATCAACCGACAAAAATTGATGCTTCTGGGTAATATCATATTCTTCCCATTTGTTGACCTGGATGATGGCTCCTTGATGTGTCTAATGTTGAGGTCACCAAGTAGTCATGATACGTGCAGTTTTTATATGCATTGGATTTTAACAAAGAGAAATTATTAAATATAATCTCAAGAAGATACACCCAATGAGCACTGAATATGGAAGACTAACAGAATTACAACCATGTTCAGATAGTTGATTTTCTTTTACATATTTGAAATGGAAAATAAAATTTAAGAAACACAAATGGATTACAAAATGCATTGTCCCAGAAATTTTCAGAAAATTTCTGTCTTCTGTATGAAAAATATTTGTATATCATCAGTGAGCATTAACTGATCATCTTTAGGGTTTTGTGATGGCATCCCTTCCAATTTCTCATTGTTCGCCATCCCACTTTCAGGTTCAACTCCATGTTCACTAACTCTGATGTATGACATGATTATATTATTTTTAATTCTCACAGCAGTAGTTAAAGTTAAGTTTCCTTTTCCGCACTATGTAGATAAGTAACTCTACTTGTTATCCATGGCTATGTAGAAAATTACTGCAAGATTTAATGACTTAAGCATTAAATATTTATTTCAGAGTTAAGACATGATAACAGATAACACAATTATGTATGGTCTGAAAATGGAAAATTCACAATTTATTTTGTGCACAGTATCAGCTGGACCTTTTGAGGGATTAGCCATAGGATAGATAGTAAAGGAGAAGAAATAAAATATAATCCCCAAATCTATCTTTAATAAATAGATGTCTTTACTGAAAAAAGGAGGCTTAACAGAGAAAATGTTAGGGAGAAAGAATAAGAGTTTGGGCATATTAAGTCTGAATCTCCTCTGAGATAGATGGAGACATCCAGGATAAAACAGATCTTGTTATTACAGAGTACAGAGGAGACAGCAAGTCTGGAGACCCTGGCAAAAGTAGTACCTTAAAAAAATAACTAAGGCTGGGTGTTTGGGGTGCACACCTTAATCCCAGCACTCAGGAGGCAGAAGCAGGCAGATCTCTGTGAGATAGAGGCCAGCCTGGTCTACATAGTGAATTCCAGGCTTTCTGGGGCTCCAGGGAGACCTTGTCTCAAAAAAAGAAATGGTCAAAGCACTGAATTAAAACTCAATGTAAGTTGATAGTGTATTAGTCTAGAGCACGCGAATGACTACAAATAAGGCACAAGAAAGGTCAGAAAGTTTCCTCCAATATCCAGTTCAGACCTAGCTCATTTCTTATCCTAGGCTGTTATTACTACCATGCCTACTACTATTATTATTATTATTTTTATACTGTACCTTATCATCTTCTTTATTAGTGTTTGGGAGCACAGTGTAGAAAGAGTGCATCTTTCAAGTGGTGGCAAGGAAATAGTATGCTTCCAGAGGAAGGCTAGGTCTGATACTTTGGGATATCCATCATCTGAGGGCTTCAGAGAATATCAGGGCATAGAGGACTCTGGGGTTCACAGATAGATGATCTGGGGCTTTCAGCTTGGAAAAAAGGAGATTAAAGATCTTCCTTTCCAACCCCATGCTGTTAATCTTTGAGCTCTTTTCTTCATGTAGAGAAAACCCAATTACTAACACAGTCCCTGATTCATCTAAAACACATGCATAGATATATTTCCCAATCATTACTTGCTACTGAAAACATTCGTGTATATTCCATGAAACGTTTCCTACTCCAGGCTGCAGCTTTCTCTAAGTCATGGTCCCAGCTTGAAAGTCATAGTTGTGAAGCCCATAATGCCCTTCCTTAGTACTCATATTATCTAAAAACGAAGATTGCATTAATGGATTTGTGGTTTGGTTGGTTTTAGATTTTATTAAGGTATATTTGTCCTTCCTCACCTATAACCCTTAAGGCTTAGATTTAAAGAAAAAGTAGAGAGTGTAATTTTTAAAAATATACTACAGGGACTGGAAAAATGGTTCAGCAGTTAAGAGCACTGGCTGTTCTTGCAGAGGACCCATGTTTGAATCTCAGCACCTACATGGTGGCTAACAGCCACCTGTAACTCCAGTTCCAGGGGATCTGACACCCTCTTCTGGCCTCCATGTGCATTGTTAGACATGAGTGTACTTACATACATGCAGGCATAACATTCATACACGTAAACATTTTTTAAAAAAGAGTTCAAAAGTATACTACAAAGAAATAAAGTTGCATAACACTCTTCAGTGCAATCCCAAGCTTACCTCTTTCCATATGTTTAAAATGATGGGGAGGTGGAAATTATTGGTGCTAATTCTATCTTCAAATTAATTGACATTTTTTCCTTCTGAACATAACTTATTTTTCTTTTTATTGAAATGCAGTTTCAATTGAACTAGGATAGCATGAAGTGTTTTCATAAGCACACACAACAGTGTGTTTAGTGTGCTCATCTCTCTGAGTCTCAGAACCAGTGACCCAAAATACAGCCCACACAACCAGCTTCCACTGCCGGTAGCTGACGGGCACGCTGCCTCTCCTGTCAGCTTTTTGTATATTACTCACTCCTTCATCCTAGTAAATTTTATAATCACATCATCTCACTGTCTCTTGACCTAAAACTGTTTCATTCCTGGCCATAGCACTAACCAAATCCAGAACGAAATGGTCCTGTTTTGGGCTTAGAACTGGCCAGCAAAAGACAATAGGCGTCTGTTTTATTGGTAAAAATTGTTGGAAAAATACGGAAATACTAGCATATTTTTATCTGTTAACTCTTTTCTTTCGAGTTTGGTGTCATTAACTTGCTTCCATGAGGGGTGTTTGGGTTACAGACCTTACTCCAAAAAAGGCAAGATTTGGGCCATTTTCCTGGTTCAGATTTTTAGCTTCTCAATCTGGTCGTGTACTTGGATTTGCTTCTTCCGTCTGGACTCACACTCTGTTCTCACCAGATACCATGAACAGTCTTGCAAACTCATCAACAGCTTTTCCCGTTGAGTGAAACTTTATATAGCCCTTTATGGGGCAGAGCTCTCAATGTTTGCAATATTTGCATTGGTAACACTTTTACAAAGATTACCTGCTGGATATCCTTGAAGTGGTGTGCTGCTGAGGGGCAATAATGGCAAGCAGATGGTCCAACCCTCATGTTGTCCTCCATAATGAAAGTTGGCAGCACCAATACAGAGGCTGTTTTTCCCTTGTGAGAAACCCTTTACAGACAGACTGTAGACAGCCTGGGTGGTACTGGCATGACACTGCGTCGCTTTTCTGCCCACTCTTTTTGGATTTTCTCCTTGTTACTTTGTTCACATGTCTAAATATGTTATAGAAAGCATTGGAAGATGGTTTTTATACAACTGTCACATAGTTGATTTTTAATTTAAGTGATATTTTCATGCAGAGAAATATACATATCATATATATATATTTCATAGGTTTTGAAAAATTAAACACCTGTCAAGATACAAATTCCATTACATCAGCTAGTTTCTACTGCTTCAGCCAATGACTTCCCATGCCTCATAAGCAACTAATGCCTTCATTTTTAGTTCCATATCTGAACCGTCTATAAACCTAATCAAATGCCGTACACGTTATATATACTATATATTCTATTTGCCCGGTTTCTTTCAATCATGACAGTTTTGGACTTTTCAATGTTATTGTTATATCAGTACGCTTTTTTCTTTCTTATTATGTGAATACGTCAGTTGGCTATTTATGAGTACACCAGTTTGCCTATCCATTCTCCTATTGTTGATGACATTTTCCAGTTTAAGCCTCTTATAAATGAAGTTGTTATAAATATTCCTGCAGAAAACTCATTTGAACTTCTCTTTTAAATTCTCTTGTGAGGCTGGAGAGATGGCTCAGCAGTTAAGAGCAATGGCTTCTCTTACAAAGGACCCAGGTTCAATTCCCAGATGCACATGGTGGTTAACAACTGTCCATAACTCCAGTTCCAGGGGAACCCATACCCTCTTCTGACTTCCGCGGGCATTGCATAACACAGGTGTACTTACATACAAGCAGGCAATACACTCATACACAAAAGAAAAAAATAAGAATTAAAATATTTTAAATTCTCTTGAGTAAACACAGAATAGTATAGTTGATGGGACACAGTAATGCCTATTTAACTTTATAAGCAAATGCTAGAGTTTTCCAAATAAATTTAGTATTCCTTCTGGCAGCATACAGGAATCCAACTTTTTGCATAGTCTCACTAACATTTGATATCATTGGTCTTTAATTTTACCCTTTGAAGCAGGTGCATAGAATGGGATTCTAGCAGGTACAATTTTCATTTGCATTCCCCTTAATAATGGAAAGAACATTTTATATGCATTTTTTCAATTTCTGTATATCTTCTTAAGCAAAAATGTCTTTGTTCTTATTTTTCATTTTTTCCTTTTGAGTCTGTATTTCTTTATGTAGAATTTCTTTGTGCACTATGAATAGAAGTACTCTTTCAGGTCTCTATATACCTATATTTCTACATTTGCAAATATCTATCATCTGTTATCATCTATCTATCATCCATATATCTATCTATAATCTATTATCTATCATCTATCTATGTAATCATCTATCATCTTACTAATCCCGGTTGTGTCTATTTGTGATAACAGTGCCCTTTTAATGAATCTTAATGTTTTAATGATGTCTAATGTATTGCTTTATGTTTATTCTATTGTTTGCTTTACAGCAGGGTTTCATAGAATTCATGACTTTCAATATCTCCCTCATCTTTCTGCCTCTATCTCTCAAGTGGACTACAGTGTGTGTCACCACACCAGCTGTATGTTTATTCTAAATGCTAAGAAACATTTGCCTACTCCCAAAGCAAGATATTTCTATACCTATGTTTTCTTGCTAACTGGTTTAAAGATATCGATTTCATATTTATATGAGCAAAACATGAGCAAATAAAATCCTTACAAAAATTAAAAGCAAAAATCCCCTCAAATTACAAATATATCCAGGAACAGAGAGGTAAACTTCTAAATAAATATTTGGTTAAATTGTGACATAGGATTTGTGTTCCATTTTTACCTACATGTCACATGCAATTTTAGCACCATTTATTTAAACGAATGATTATAAAAGTATCTTATTTCCTTATTGACACCTTTAAAAAGAGACAACCCACTGTATATGCATGGTTCTATTTTGAATTCCCTTTTTACCAGTTCCGTCTATGTGAAGATAAGTCAAAGGTCCTGCTTGACCATGATTGGCTTCAATTGGAAGCATGGAGGACATGATTCCTCTGCGTTGACCCTCCTCCCTACAGACAGGACACTGATTCAAGTCCGTCTGGTGGGGTCTCCTCGGCCTCCTTGATCAAGAGGACAGGTGGCCCACCACCATCACAGTACATTTTGAGAGATGCCCACAGTCCCCTGGACACAGGACACTGTCCGTCTGGTGGGGTCTCCTCGGCCTCCTTGATCAAGAGGACAGGTGGCCCACCACCATCACAGTACATTTTGAGAGATGCCCACAGTCCCCTGGAACTAGTCAACCTAGGAGGGCAAAGAGCAAAAAGTGTCCTTTATGTCCCTCTAACCAAACCTTATAAACCTTGGGTGTCTGTTAAACACCCAAGGTGAGTTCCAGCAGTGTACTAGCCCACTTACTGTCTTGATCACTACAGATTTGGAAGAAGTCTGAAATTAGGCAATATGTTTATTCACCTTTGCTCTTCTCAAAATTGTCTGGGTTATTCTAGGATTTTTGCATTTTTATATATATCCTAAAATTGGTTTGTCAAATTTTTTAATTAAAAATACTACTTGGAATTTGATTAGACTTTTTAAAAATCAAGAATAATTGTGAGATAAGGTATGATGGCACATGTTTGGAACCCCAGTGCTAAGAGTGCTGAAGTGAGAGAATGACAAATTTGAGGCAGACATGGGCTACAGAGTGAGAATTTGTCTCAAAAAGGGTTGAATTCTGTCAAACTGTTTTTGTGTCTGAGAAAAATCATATTTCTCCTATTTTGAAATGTGTCAATTTACACTGAAATTTTTTAATCAATTTTTTTTTTGGTATTGGTGATTAAGCCTAGGGACTTTCTCACACCGAGTAAGTACTTTACCTTCCATGGAGCTCTGTTCCCATCCAGGTTTTTGCTTTATATCTTGAGACAAGGTCTACTATAGTTTGTGGCTGATCTTGAACTCGGTCCTTAACTCAGATGGGCCTGGAACTTGTGTTCCTCTTGTCTTCAACTTGTCAGAATCAGATTATAGAACTGTGCCACCAGGCCCAAATTTGTTTTGTGAATGTTAAATCAGTCTTTAATTTCTAAGATTAACGTCCATAAATCACAGTGTATGTTATGCTTTTAGAATATTGCTAGTATCAGTCAATTTGCTGATAATTTGTTTAGTAATACTCTTAAGAGATAGTGACCTTAGAATTTGGTATCATTGTTATACTAGTGTCATTGAAAGAGGTTGGACAATAAAACTTGTTCTGATTTTTTGAAATATTTGTATTAGAATGATATCAATTTTGAGCAAAGGATTTTATAAAATTCATTAATACAATTATTAGTGTGGGAATTCTTGATGGGAGAGTGCATAAAATTCAGTGTCTAGTAGATAAAGGGATATCTCTGTCCTTTGCACATTATTTTTGGTAATGTGTAGTTTGCGGGATATTTTTCTACTTTGTCTAAACTGTAGATTTTTTTTGCTTTATTTATTTTTATTGTTTTGTTCTTATTGAGAACGGGCATTGTATCTCAGATTGGCTTAGAAGTCTCCGTGTAGCCAAGAATGAACTTGAAATTCTGATTCTTTGCCTCCTCCTAATTTCTGGAATTGCAGGCATGTGTAACCATGGAATCCAGGACTTCTTGCATACTGGGAAAACACTCTATCCACTGAGCCACATCCATAATCCCTATGTTGCAGATTTTATTAGCACAATGTTTTTTATATTTTCCCTTTTGCCATTTAATACCTGTAAGGTTAGTTGCCCATCTTTCCTTCCCAATATCTATATTTTGTACTTATGGTTATGCTGATTGACTTATAGCTACACTTTCCTATTTATTTTTCTTCTTTTCTTTGGTTCTTCAGGTAGAAATTTAAATAGTTCTACATCACTCTCTTTTCTAATATAAACACGTGACACTACCTACATAATACAACTACATATATATTAAACATAAACAGCCCGTCTTACACATTTTGATGTGCTTTCATTATTGTTCCACTCAAAGTATCTTACTTCCATTATATTTTATTTTAAATCCTATTCTATTTTCAATTTTGTAACCAATGTTCAAATAATAGAAGTTTTCTAGAAGCATTAATGTTGCTAACACAGAACCCATTCTTGTCAGAGAACATAGTCTCTATGATTTTAAGACTTTCAGTTTATTGAGACAGCTTTACAGTCTAGCATATGATCTATCTTGTTGAATTTTTCATGTACATTGAAAAACAATATATTTTCTTTTGTCTGGGGGTACAGTCTTACCTAGCTATTTATAAAGCCATGGAGGTTCATAGTGTTCAAATCTTCTGGATTCTTATATTTTTTTATCTTTACTTGTGTGCCTGTTATTGAGAGAAGGTTATTAAATACCTAACAGTGGTTTTTAGGTTGAGAAGGCAAGGGTGGTACCAGTTACTCCATCACAACTAGAAAGAGGAATGGCCACATTTAATTATCTTTGAGCCTTATCAGAATATTACTATAATTATCCCTATAAATTATAGAAATTCCAGTGTGTAGTTTATGAAGTTCTGGGGCTGTGAAAGGGAGTAAAAATAATCTAGGAATTAATATTTTTCAATTATTACCAGGTTCTCCCTTCACCCATTTATCATACTGTACACTCCACGTTGATGAATAAGGAATTCTGCTCCACTGTTTTGGGAAGATGTGTATACCTAAATTATTTGGAGTTATTCTGCATGGATATTTGTCTCTTCACCTCCATGTATTTATATATTCAATAGCTAATTTACATTAGGATGGACTCATATGTATATATAGTATAGTTTAGATTATAATGTAATAGCACTTCAATTTGTTAAAATTTCTCCAGCTTTGGCTATGGGGAAGCTGAAATGAGACAAAATATAATATTGTCTAAATCCACTTTCTGAAATACAGGGTAATCCTCATAAAGAATGACATAAACAGGCTATTCTTCCCTTCGACCTGATTGAAAAAGTCCCCTGCTCTAAGACTGAACAGTTTGTAGTTCTTAGCTCTGATCTCACCTTTGTATATATTCCCTCTTTTGTAAGTAGTGTTCAGAGTTGATGGGCTATGTCTATCCTGAAGCATACCCATCCCATCCACCACCACCTCAGACTCATTCTCTGCTTAATGGAGATCTTGAAATACCCCAGCAGTTGTAAGTCAGCCTACATGGGCTGGGCAAGTCTTTCCAACTAGGTCATGGGGCCCCAAGGCAGACCTTGTGTCTGATATGTCTTTCCCCAGACTTGAGGGAACAGTCAGGAGAGTGAGGGGGGATGGATTGGATTCCTGCCTGGGTTGTTCATGGGTATATACATGAGGCTAACAGTGAAGGAGGTTGGGGCTGTGGGTGGAAAATGCTTGTGTATACTGGGGGCTGGTGTTCTTCAGATACCCTCAAGAAGTCTAAGAATTAAAATATGTATTCAAACTGATTTTTCTGGTCATGACAAAGTATGTCTGTGAATTTAGATGTATACTACATGTTTTATTTAACACTTTGTTAGTTTGATGGACAACTTATTAGCTATCTAGGCATATGGTTTGTGGGTATTCATAGGTACTCTTGCCTCAACTCTGGAATCTATTAGGGACAATCTGAGAGTCATACAGCCTTTACCTTATAGCCCTTCTACAAATCAGTCCACAAGAGAAAAGATGATTTAAAATCTTTGGAGTCTACTTTTTATATTGATAAAGAATAAGAATGTAGTTACTTGGTTTCAATGCTATTTCTGTCACTTATTAACTATGTACCTTTGAGTTTCTTGTCTAAAACTCTGGATCTTGGTGTTTGAATTTAAAGTTCAGATTAAGTAACTGTATGATAGTCTATTTTTATTCTATGAAGGCTTTTGTAAAAAATCAGTTGCAGACATTTTGTGAGAAGGGAGCATATCAGAATAATGGTTAAGACTAATAAAAGTTAACCTGCTTCAAATTGAGTTCCTTCTTCCCTGCAGTATCCCCTTGGCTGGTTCAGGCACTCGATGGCTCAGTTTTGTTCTAACGGTTAACACTATGACGGAAAAAAAAAAAAGTGATTCAAGGTCAAAAACCAATTAAGTGGTAATTACAGTTATTTGTTTTAAGGTTTCAGGTAATATTTTATATCATGAATCTGTTGGATGACAGGTGATACAGATTAATCAGCAACCTGTCTTCTCTTTGATCATGGCTCAAATCTGCACTGGATAAGAGTGATAATAAGGAAATAATTATGAGCCATTCCCTTGGAGTGCTGTACCCGGAGCCCTTTGGATAACAAACCTCTCCAAGTACAAAGTGAAACCCTTGTTGTTATGTAGGAAAATCAGATTAATCATCACAGTTCATGTCCCTGAGACAAAGGACAGCTCTTATTCAGTGACATCAATATTCTTCTTTGGCCTTTACTGTGCATTGATTGAACATGGGTGAAGGGTGAAATGTTACCTTTTGTTTTACATGGGTGTAGGGAAAGCACTTGATGCTCACTGGCTATGTGCTGGGGCAGAAACCTCTGAGGTCCTTGCCTCTGGCTTTTCCCTGCACATTGTAGAGAACCTAAGGGAAAGTGCATTAGAGAAATGACAATAAGGGTATCCATATCAACAGGGACCTCAGACATGCCCTGTGCTGAAAGTATGTCTTCTCTGACATGGTATTCTCAAACTGTCAGCTGCACCTTCAAATCTTCCCTCTACTGTTTACTGCACCGTTGCAGTGAGTGTTAATTTCCGTTTCCCTGAAAAGTTGTGATGACTGAGTGATTACTTGCAACGTGCTCCCTTAATTATCTCATTTACATAAAACTTATCAGGTGAAGAATTTGTCTGTAATGAAGAGGTAAACTGACCCTTCTAATTTTGGATCTCACTAAAAGAACAGATATAAATATCAAGGTCATTCAACAACAGACTGCTATTTTACATTTAATTAATAAATGCAGTAAAGAGTGTGTCTCAATAAAATACGTGTGATTTTTGAAAGAGCCAGGGAGGAGGTGCATGGCATGTGGAAAGAGTAGTACAAGCTTCTGGGAACCTGCTCATATAATTCTAAGGCAATGGTGTCAGCATACACAAATCCCACGAAAACTCAGGCAGACAATAACCCAGCACAGAACCGGGAAAACGAACAGCAGAGCTCAATCTTATCTGAAGGAAGTTTGGCAACTGATTGCTACTAGGTGAAGAGCTGATCTTCCTAAAACAAGGGACTCCAGATAGGCTGATAGACTCAGTGGATGGACATGCACTGGAGAAGAGCTGGGGGCACTGATAACACAGTGGGCTTCAATGGGGGGACGGGGTTATGGGGGGGGCCGTGGGGACTGGGACATAAAGATGATAATGATTTTTTGAGATGTTCTGTATGAAATACACAAAAAGTTCAATAAAAATATAAAAAATACATGTGATTTCTTTAAGTAGAATATCTACAGTTTTGATGCAAAAAGGAGGAAAAGATTGCAATGCTATCAGATATTTAGGAAAATCCTGAAAATATGACTTAGAACAATTCCAGAAAGAAAAAGTTATAACTTGTATTGTGCCACTTTAAAAAAATGCTGCTCCTATGTCCATGTTTAAAAATGAATGAGAATGTTGTGGGGTCATGGGGGAGGGGAGGTAAGCGCTGAATTAAATAGAGTTCATTTGAAAGTAAATTGAGGGATTTTTCAGCCTACTCAAGTTTAATTAAAAATAAATGTGGAAAATTGTTTTAAAAGATTGTACACAGTGATTACCTCAGATTGCCATGGGAAATACAGAAATGCTCATTAAAAACACATTTAGACATTTTTATATATAAACTCCATCATTTATATTCTAGCTTAGAAAAACCTTCTCATTTCTAAAAACTTAACAAGCCAAAATATGTCATCATCATTTTTCTCTATCCCAGAATATTATGCATTTGTGATAAGGTGATTTTTGGTGTACATAGACATCATAAAAATAATTATAAAATGAAATGGCAAAGCTTTTACAGAAATAAGACTGAACCACTGGTTAGTTAAAGGATTAATGAATAATGCACAATAGGAAAACCAGGAAAAAACTTGAGTCAAACTTCCAAACATTAAAAACCAGGCTGGGTACAGATCAGGAGGCTACTTCATTGCACCAGATCTTGGCAACAGGAAGCCATTCCAGTTGTGATTGTATGTGATTGAAATATTTAATTGATTTAGTTGATAAAAAAGGGTAAATTTTGTTTATGTTTTTGTCATTGAACTACATAAATAGTTAGTACACACCCATATCATGAAACTACACAAAGTCAGGCTTTCCTCAAAAATGAATAAATGTCTAGATATCTTCTGTTTTGTTTTTTATTTCCTTTCTGATCCTAAAGAGACATGAGCACCTCATTCTTAAATTGAGCTGTTGAAAACATCAGCAAGAGGTCATGGTGTAGCTATCATGTGAAAAGAAGGAAATTAATGAATGCTTTAAGACTGTTGGAATAATTTGTTCTTATTTTAAAGAATTAAAATATAAAGAATTAAGAATTAAAACATAAAATACAAGAGTTAAAACTTACATTTAGTGAATTTAGGAAGGAAAGACATCAGCGTTATTAATGCTTATTCATATCTTTAGAATCCAGGATACATGACAAATAATACAGAGAAAATTTCTTCTTTTAATTTTGTTTTGGGTGATGATCATTTTTTATGAACCAGATTATTTATGATGCATTTCTTTTCTGAGATTCTCAAAGTTGTCATTGTATATGACAGATATGATATGCACACAAATGTTTTATGGTTTATATGCTTGTATCCTCCAAAATTCACGTTGGAATTTAACTGTAACAATATTAAGGACTAGAATCTATAAGAGGTGAGTAGATCATGAGGGCCTGCTTTGTTGTTTGAGGCACAGCAAACCTTCCTCTCTTCAGAAAACTCAGTATTGAAGCTGACATTTCAAAAGCAGAGTTCAGGCTTTTATGGGATACCAAACGATTAGCACCTCCACTGTGGACATCTTGGCCTCCAGAGCTGTAAGAAACAACTTCTATTTATTGTAAATTACTCAATATTGGGTATTCTGATACAAAAGCACAAAGTGAACTAAAGCATGGAATTGAGAAATTTTAATCACTACAGGGATTATATTCTTAGGTAGAACAATGTGTAGACTGGTCGAGTGTCTTGGCAAGCTAAGCCTTTCCATGCAATTGTTCTTTTGTGTTTGTGCAGTAAGAGTTAGAGGAATTCTAAAGACCAGCAATAGAAAATTTTGGCAACCAAGATAAAACATTGTTTATTTTCTCACCCTTCAGAACTGTGTTGTGTGGTTGTATTGATCCTGGAGTATTATTTTCTTAGTCAGCTCACACTCTTGTAAATTATCTGCTTTGTGAAGTCTACCTGAGCCAAATCTTCCTTTCAGGTATTTATAGAGAGTTGTGCCTGCTAGCCCTAGTCAATTATTTGACTAACTTCTGTGGCGTTTTGGATTTCAGACGTCCTGGATTTGAAGCATTCCATGGCTGTGATTTCTGGTGAAGAAATGTGTGCTATGTTTGGCTTGGGTTACTGCTTCCGCCAATCTGACAGTGCGCCTTCCTGGGTCAACACCATGTTTTTGAGGCTCAACTGAAGGATGAAGCAGAGGACAGAGATGATATGTAATTTGATGATGATATGATGTTCCCTCTGGAAATATTTTACTTTCTCCTTGAACCAATGCATCTACAGATCATTCATTCACTAAAAGAAATATGACAGCAAGAAAAAAGTCAAGGAAGACCTAAATAAACATGGACTTGTCAAGAGTTTTAAATTGGGGACTAGTCAAACCATCAGGAACCAGGTCTCTGCACATCTTAGCATTTCTAAGTCAAGGTTTCATGGTACATTATGGCTGCCTTGATTGACAAAGGTATAAAAAGTTGATAATATTGAGTGCTGGTAAGATTTGGATAAATGAATTTCTCATACACTAGTAGCAGTAGGAGTTTCAAACAAAAATACTAAAATGTGGTACAGAAGGGAAAAATATAATCACTGTGTATGGACTGGAATAAGTACTTTAGTAATAAATTTGACAATGGATTTGAACAAAATAATGCGATAACTGTATTTGTTAGATAAGCAGAAAAACCCTAAGACAGCTAAATTTTCATTTTCTGTACTAGAAAGATGAATAGACAATACCAAAAGTGAGTATTTTATTTAGAACTGTGAAGAAAAATGAAAGTGATACAGCTTCTCCAGAGAATGGGGTGAGGTTTGGGAGGTTTAAGATCTGGGAACTGTTGTGTTTTCATCATAAAACTTCTACAATTATTTGTGTTTCACAATTGTATTCATGGCCAGCTTTGACCAGAAACAATAATTTCAAAATAAGAAATCCAGATACAATGATGCATATCTAAATTTCCAGGAGTTGGAAGGCTGAAGCAGGAACTTCACCACAAGTTCAAAATCAAGTTGGGCTATATAGTGACACCTTGTCTGAAAACAAAAGCTAAAATGTACATATGAAGAAAAAGAAGACCAGGAGGAGGAAGAGCAGGAGGAGGAGGAGGAGGAGGAAGGGAGAAGGTCATGGATTAGGAGGGGGGGGTGGGGAGCAGGGAAGGAGGAGGAAGAAGAGGAGGAAGAAGAGAGTCTTGGAGGGTAAGGGAGGAGGAGAAGGTCAGGGAGAGTAGGGAGAGTTAGTAACTTCGGGGAGTGGTACATTAATTTGGTCAAATTCTAAAGATTTTTACAATTATTGGATCTCTGGCAAAAGAAAAATCATGATTTTCCTAAGCTAAAATTCTAAAAATTTAAAAGGATAAAAGTTAATAAAAATATAAATAACATGTTACACAATGGAGTTCTACTTAGCAGTAAAGAAAGAAATCATGAAATTTGCAGGTAAATGGATGGAACTAGAAACTGTTAAGTACACAGACTCAGAAAAATAAGTGAAGTATGTTCTCCTTCATGTATGGATCTTAACACCAAATTCCTATATGTGAGTATATATCCTGATGTAACCACAGGAGCTAAGAAAATGGAAAGGCACCATGCAGATAAAGGAAAGAAAGAGCTGGTAAGAGGTGGATAGTAGGAAACAGATGTTACCAGGGGGAAATAGGGAAAATGAAAGCATTCAACTGGGAATGGAGGGGGGAAGGGTGTACAAGAAACCCTGAGGGTAAAGAGGAAGAAGGAGCTCAAGGCAGGTGCTATCAAGGGGAAAATGGGGTACTTTAATCGGGGAGGAAGGAAGGACATTAGACAGAGAGTAAGAGAAAAGATGAATAAAGCTTAGGTGGTATGAAAAACCAGAAAAACAGAAAATTACACAAAGGTGAAAAACACATAAAGAACACCTGAACATGAGTGCTTGTGTGTGTCTGAAGGCTACATAACGAGAAAGAGAGCCAGACAAGAGAAACCTCCTTCTGAGTTCTTGGTCAGGGTAATCTGAGAGACTCCCAAAATAGCACAGACTATTATCACAGCCCTTGATTACCTCCCAAAATCTGAAGATAAGGCCCTACTGCTGAAAACAGGACATACTTCAGACACACTTGGGGCAGTGGAGCTGGAACTGACCTGGAAGCCTCCTCTCTGAAGACTAGCTCTCATAATTCTAGAAGATACTTTTCAAGCTGCTAAGGGAGAAAATCAATCAATAGTCCAACCCCAGCTTTACAGCCTAATAAACACAACAATGACTGGCAAAACAAACCACAAAGGTGTGGTAGTGGCACTTTTATCTTGGGGGTAATCAAGAGAGATCTAATTGGACTTAAAGTTCCTCTAGTGGGAGGGAACTGATAGGTGGCACTGTGTACATAGTCAGATACATGTGGCCGGAGAGGTCATAGATCCTAGTGAAAACCCAATCTCTGCATATCTCTAAACAAATGAAATATCTTACTGTATGCTAAATATGGATCTTTATATTTACAGACAAGTATATCATTCATCACTTATCAATGAAGCTTCGTTCTGCAACAGATGGCTACTACAGAGTTCCACAATTGATCACACACGAAAAATATGTGTCTGAGAGATGTACAGCCCTAAGTGGCACATCCACAGTGGAAGCTTTACACCGAAGGCTCAAGGAACATAGCAGAACAGGGAATAGAGAGACTAGTCATGCATTTCTCAATTTTCACCAGCAAAGTTTCCTCATGCAGCAGAGTGCCATTCGCACAGAAGGCCGCAGCTGGCCAAGGTGTAGAGAATAAGAGACTGCAGAGTGTGTGTCACTGAATAGGACTCCTATAGAAAACACACATGGCCAGGGCTCAGGGACCATTGTGAAAGAAGAGATGGGAATAATTGTAAGAGCCAGGATTGCTGCATAAACACAGGGAACAGAGTCTTCTAGGCCTCTGGGAAATTGTTCATATGAACTTGCAGCAATGGTAACAGTATGCACAAGACCCATGCAGACTCATTTAGACAAAAAAGAAATGGGTAGCAGGGCCCTCCCTATCTGCTAAATAGGAACTATTTATACCCGGTTACTGATAGGTGAGGGAGAGCTGATCTTTCATTTCAGCTTTAGTGACTATAGATAGGCTGACTAGGTATCAGTGGATGATCTTGTACTGAGGTCCCTCCGGTCAAGCTCTGGGTACAAAAGCTTGGCTCAATAGTTCTTAACATATATGACAGAATGCATGAAATCTGGTGGAGGGGTATAGGGGGTGTGGATGGGGGAGGGAGTCTAAATATGTTTAAGATTTATTGTATGAAATGCACAAAATTCAAGAAAAACTATATATTAAAATACGTTATGAAGCCAAAAAGCTAATCTGAGAAATGTCTTTTAACACACAAATGCATCCTTTTGCAGTTCACTTAACTCAGGATTACTCCTGTGGTCCTGGTAAGAGAAATTAGGGACACTGTCTAAGACAGAGTGACAGAAGTGGCCTGTGATGTGCCCATCTTAGGTTGAGAACAGTGAAATCGATATTTGAGCATATTTCATGAAAAAAATATCCTTCTTCAGAATCTGGGTAATGTAACAAACCTCAGGGAAGGCTCAAAAAGCCTTCTCACAGAGTTGGAGTAACAGCTCAGTGATTAAGAACAGGTAATATGTTGAAGAGGACCCAAATTCAGTTCCTAGTACACACTGGGTAGCTCACAACTACCTTTAACTCCAGCTCCAGGGGATCCAACATCTTGCTCTGGTTCTCACAGATGCCTTCACTCACATGCACATACCCTCACACACAAACACACATACACATACGTATAATAAAAAATAAGCTAAAAAACCCCTAATCTTCTCCTAAATAATACCAGACAGGAACAAGCACAGCAAACATGGGACATCATTTGTTTTTGTTTTGTTTTGTTTTGTTTTGTTTTTCTCGGAGCTGAGGACTGAACCCAGGACCTTGCACTTGCTAAGCAAGCGTTCTACCACTGAGCTAAATCCCCAACCCGGGACATCTTATTTTATAGAATAATGTTTAGTAACTTACTAGAAGTCTGGAGAAACCTTGACAGGGATGGATTGTATTCTCAGAAAAACATGAAAACAGGAAAAAAATGTGGGAATAAGACCTTTATAGTTTTACCCAGTGGTATAGGGTTAGGGTTAGGGTTAGGGTTAGGGTTAGGGTTAGGGTTAGGGTTAGGGTTAGGGATATATATACATATCTCATCTCAGCATAATCAGGAGCTCTGTAAAGAATGCCAAACAGAAAGCCAGAAGACCTCCAGAATCAGTGAGCAAAGGGCACAGAAGTCACCAAGAGAAGAGGAAGCACATCAAAGAGAACAGTAATGCAGACCTGCAGAGACTGATCCATGCGATTCTCATTCCAGAGGCCAGACTCTATCTAAAGAATTGCCTAATACCAGTGAATGGTTCTTCATGGACATGTGATTGACCTTGAGTTTAGAATTTTAGAAGAGACAAATTCATGCACGTGTGGCTTACTCATTCATTGATCCCATCTCACCGTATTTTACAATGAGGTATCTAATGGCTTTGAAATGTATGAGAACACTTATTGAAAGGATGGCAACCTTTCGAAAAGAAAAAAGATGAAATTATTCCTGGTACTTTGCCACCCAGTGGCTTCTAATTTGTCACATCTTTTGTCCTCTGTGCATTAGAACATTTTATGGGAAAGAAAAAATGAGTCCTTGTTTCAAAATTCTTCATTTTTATAACAAAGCCAAAACTTCTTAGCAAAGTAGTTCTCCCTCACTTTACCTTCTCAGCTTGTGTCTCTGCATCTCCCTGAAGTTCCCAGTTAATGCTTGAGCCAGCACTGGGTAACAGCACTGTTTCTCTATAATAAACTGTTATGCAGCAAATTCCTCCGGGATAAAATATTCCATCTTGGAAAGATTTGGAATTTTCTAAAGGAATTTTAAGCATTCCATCCTGCAGGAAGCTCATTAAAACTCACAAAGTAAACAACCCAGTAATATAGGGAGTCCCTGAACCTGAGCAGATTCACAGCTCCCTCCATCAACAAGTATATATGAGCAGTAAGGACTACAGAGATATGCTCAGAGCAGCCAAACTATCTGGAAGAGACATTCTCTGGCCTGCTGAGCTGCATACAAGTGGTGCTGCTGTGAACTCTACCCATTCCAGCTCTCATGAGCTATCAAAACTGGCTGGGCTTTTGGCGATGCAGCTGTTTTTGAGGCATTTCTGCTTCTGTGAGTTAAAATCTTACTCATACTCCTGTGAATAACTGCAATAATAATCATTGGTTTTCCAATTTGGATTCTAATAGTATCTTTGCTTTCCTCTGCTCTTGGTTCCCTTTCTGGGGAGAGTGATGTTTGTTCATGCCGCCTTAGGAAGAGTACCGTATAATATTAACTATCCCCTTCTTTTCTTTTCACAACCAAGACCAAATGACATCTCCTTTCCAAGTCCTTTCCTAATAGGTTCAGAGTTTATTACAATTATAACAATGTCCCTGTCATTGGTTTAAAATTTCATTACATTTATATAATTGTAATTATTTATCTATATATATTTATATATATTTCTCTCATTAGTTAGAGTTCCTCAAAAGCATACATTTTTTTTCTGCTGTCAGTACATGACACAGCTCCTGATACAAGAAAGATACTCCTGAAAGTTTGCTAAAGTCATTAATGATAAATGGAGATTTTTAGATCAAAGGATGAGAAAGGTGCTGGGGGTTGCTAGGTATGTGACTACCCATCACAGTCCATCCAGAAGATCTCCTTCCATTCTGCGGCTCCTAGCTCTGCTCCATTGTATATTTGTCTTTTTGTCTGCCTCCACCATCCTTGTGGCTGAATGGCCTTTGTTTCCACTCCAACCACACTGTGTTTGACAAGCAACAGTAAAACACTTCCAACGGAACTTTTCAGAGGAAACGTAACCCTAGTGCTGAGAAGAGAGAAAAATAGGAGCGGGAGAAGACAGAATTAAGCCCAATACAAAGAAAATTGCCGTTGTGAGCATTTTATATTAACCTTTGCAAATGAAGGATTATCCATTCTGAGCACAAATATATCAATCAGGGTAAATTATAGAGCCGGGGGATACGGCAGCAGCTGTGTGGTTTGCCTAATGAGTGTGGATCTCAACATTTTTCAGCCTGGTGGCACAGAAGATGAGGACTAGGAATCCTTCGAGCTGTGAAAAGAATACAAATATCTTGTGTACCAAGAGAAGGAAAGACCCTAAAAATTGAGGCTTTAAAAAGTCACTGGTGAGAGATCGCTCAATGGCTAAGATCACTGGCTGCTCTTGCAGAGGACCTGGGTTCGATTCCCAGCTAGCCACCATCTGAAACATGCAGGCAATACACTCATACACATAAAAAACACAAATGTTAAATAAAATATATATTTTAAGAGATCCACTAGTGAAAGGTTGCTTCTGGACTGTTTGAAGGTTGATTTTTCCGTTTATGTCATTATGCCACTATATTTTAAGGTCTGAGGCATTTGAAATTTGGGTCTTTAAAAAAATTTTTTATTGAGCTTTGTAAATTTCATACAACAGTTATTAATTAAAGTTAGATCCCTCTCCCATCCATGCCCCCTGACTCCCACCCTCCACTGAACCTCATATAGTCTGCTATACATGCTAAATCCTATCCAGTCAACCATTTGAACCTAGATGTCCTTTGGTACAAATTCATCCACTGGAGTCTAGTCAGCCTATCTAGAGATTGTTGGTCTTTGTAACCTCCTTTTGAAAAGGAATGTAAAACTCAGCTGTTCTCATGACTGGAGGAAAGTATGTACATATTATAAATATGAATATGTACACTTATTGAATATATACAAGCTTTCAGGAACAGACAGCACAATTAAGCAACAAGGAGAACCACCTGTTGCTGAGTATCTACAAAACTTTCTAAGAATTCATGTTTATTTCTGTCTAGCACAATGTTTGGTACATACCTGGCTTTCTACAAATGTTTAGCATCACTTGGTGGCATTCAGTCAGAGGAGTAAGCATAGGAAATTCATTCAAACTTCCATTACCTGGTAATTTTTGAAGTCTACCAATCTAATTTTTCTTTGGGATTTTTGTTTGTTTTCTTTAAACAGACCTGGAGTCTGTTTCATAGGAATACAGTTAAAAAATGTAATTTGGCTGAGAATAGTACTGCAAAACTGAAATCCTATCACTCTGGAGGCTGAGACAGGAGGATTGTGAATTTAAAACCACACAAAACAAACAAAAAGACATTTTCAAAATCTGAGTGAGGTCTAAGCTGATAAGATTGAGTTCCTAGAGTTCCTAGAGGGCAGAAGGCAGCTTGTTCAACCCAAGATGGCAATTCTAGGTCACTCGATTAATTGTAACATGTACAGTAAAAAAAAAAAAAATCCAAAGAACCCAGAAATAATTAACGTTAAAGATTATTTTCATCCTTTAAGTCTACGGGAAAAATACATACAACACAGAGTTGAAATTCGATGTGATTATCTAGTCATTCTTTAATTGGATAATTTTTGAACATGTTTTGTGTGCCAGGAACTGCTGCTCAAGGGGCAAAGGCTCCACCAGCCCATAAAACATAGATCCTACTTCATAGCGTTCACGTTCTGAGGAAAAGTCATGCTTTCTAGAGGGTCAAATCTTTGAGTTCTCTTTTAAATGATTAATTTACCTATTATCTTGAAGGCAAGAGTTTTATGAAGTATAGCATTAACATCAGATTAAGTTATTTTAAAAACATTTAAGAAAATGTAACCAACATTTTTTTCAGCTCAACAGGTAAAATCTTCTGTAAACTACGTTTCTGTTGGCTCCCAATCATTCATTTAAGATAGGAAGTCTACTGTGATGATTTACTCACATTTTTGTACTCAGAAAACTACCGATATTGGGAGAATTTTCTTTAATTTTATTAGGAACAGAACACCAAACAATTTTAAGTTTATTTCTCCTATAGAGTGATAGACATGTCATGAACTAACATTTATGGCTATTATTATATCAATTTGTCTAAAATAAAACATCACAGGATACTATAGGATAGTGCTATATAAACTTATCTGAAATAAAACATCACAAGATAAAAAACAAAGTGGCAGATTGACGATTTCAATGCTGATTTTCTGAAATATTTGGCTGGAAGTTAGGTGGCTCATGGTACAAAAGTTTTGTGTTCATCAGTTTATGGAAAAATTCTGAACAAAAGGCAGTTAAATACTTGATAAAGTTTTTTGAAATCAAGAAATAAAAACTTTTTCAAGGTCATAAGCTATTTAGTATTTCAATATGAAATCTCTGTAATATTGAAAGACTGAAGAGTTTATGTGGGAAGTGTATATAGGTTTCTGATAGATGCTTAGAGTAGGGCTTTAAAAATACTAGAATTGGATAGTGCTGATGATGCAGGCATTTAGAGGTTGGCAAGGCTACCAGTTTGTTCCTCACCTCAATCTTATGAGGTAGATCTTAGAACACACATTGTATGGATTAGGAATTTAAGACTCAGAGATTATGTGAGTTTAAAGACATTCACCCATGCACCTTCTACTCCATGTACCTTCTTTTTAAAGTTCTTACAATTTTATTTTTGACAATTCCATCCCTCCCAGTCCCCAAACAATTTCTCCCATATCCCCTGACTCTCTCTCAGGTACTTGTCCTCTTTATTGATTTTTGTTATGTATACATACATATGTTCGTGTGTGTGTGTGTGTGTGTGTGTGTGTGTGTGTGTGTGTGTATGTATAATGCAATGAGTCTACTAAGTGGTGCTTTTGTGTTTCTGTGTTTAGGGTTTCCCACTTGGGATTAGATATTCTCTCATAGAGCTCATCCCTAGAGAAAACTGATTCCCCTTCTTTCATCATCCACTGATTGCCTGTAGCTCTTCATCTTGAAGTGAGACCCTGTGGCAGTCTCTCCATCCACTTGTCATATCAACTGGTTTTGTCATTATCAGAACTTCTTAGACTACCATACTTGGACATTCCACTGGTGCAGCTTCCCTGACACGTCTAGAATGAATTACTTGTCGGCAGGTATCTTGTCCCACTGGCTCTTATTTTCTTTCTGCCCACATCTTCTGCAATATTCTCTGAGCTTTTGGCATAGAAGTTGCATTGTAGATGTATCACTCAGGGCTGGTCCCCTCACAGTTACTTATTCTCTGAATTTTTACCATTTGTGGACCTCTGTAATAGTCTCAATCTGTTGAAAAAAGAAGCTTCTTTGATGAGTGGTGAGAGGTGTACATGTCTGTAAATATAAGGATAAGTATTTAGAATATAGTAAAAAAATTACATTAGTCTAGGAAAGTGATAGGTTTTATACAGGGTCTATGAACTCTCCATGCACTTTCTACAACATGACACAATGTTTCTCTCAATAAGGCTCTGAATGGTAGAGAGACCAAAACTTTGCTTTGCTTTCCTAATGCATGTTTGCATGCTTTCATTTTCATTTATTTATTTTTATTTTTGTGGTGCTATGGTCAAAGAGTCTTGTTTCTTTGCTAGCACACTAGCACTGAGCTACACCTGAGCTCAGGTGTACATGGTTTTACTAAACACCCAGTGTTTCAGTTCTAAGACCAAAATGCTGATTGTCAAGCTAAGAGTATTGAGGAATTTTAAGGGACTAGAAAACTTACTAGAGTCTCAGGTATTGTCAACACAGTTTTTATAGTAAAGCACTTTTTTTGTGGTTGACAAAGGCAGGCCCATAGAATATTCATTTCAAAGTATTCAGCTCCTAAGATTGTATTCTGGCAACTCATAAAAAAAGAGAACAAAAAATCCAAACTCACATGAATACCTAATAAAGGTTTTTATGAAATGAATTCATTTCAGGACCACAAAAACATAAATGCTTTAAAGCTGAGCTCATTAAAGTATTACATCTTTGAAACTAATATTGTTTGACTCTAGAGTGTGCATAAAATAAATGTGGAGAGTAGAGAAATATCTGGCCCCAAAACTAAGCGCAGGCATGCATTTCTCGTGCATGATGCTGTGCTTGATGGTTTAGGTTTCTATTGTACATTTCCTTTAAAGAAAACCATATTTTCTAATATAAAGCCTCAGCAGGCACACACTTGGCTAACAAGAGGAAAACTCTGTCCCAGTTCTCCATAATACCTTCATGAAGGGATCTGAAACCAACGACCAGTTACTGCAGAAGGAAAGCTTTAAAAAATGTTGTTCCCTGGCAGTTTTTAAACAAACACAGAAGGTCAAGCACTATAGCTATTAAGCTGTTTGGTGGTAACATAAACACTGGCTTATTTCTAACTCCCTATAACCCTGAGTCAAACCCAGCCTTCATTTTTGTGTTATAATTTTTCTTGCAGTAGCCCAGACCTCAGGAGCTCCTGAGTGAGGAATACTAGTCTTACATCTTGGTTGGACTCCTATGGTAGCAATACCGGGTTAAGGCCTTCATTTTATCCTGCCTGGTTGAGACCTCTTACATAATGACTACCTTCTTTTGTGCTTTGCTTAGTCTACAGAAAGTCCCTTTTACTTGAGAGGAAAAATGTAATTTCTTCTCATAATCTTTTTTTCCCCTCAGAGGATATCCGGGAGGATGTGGTTGATATACTTGTCTTCGTGTGAATGTATGCAGGAAGGATATTCTTTTTAAAACATTATTTGATTTATGCAGAGTCTCCTGGGATATTTTGACTCGTCATGTAATCGTCATGCTTAAAGAAACCTCAAGGGAATTATTCACCCTTTCCTTTATAAGTCACAGCATGAAAGCTGTGAATGCAGCTATTTTTATGATGGTAGAGACAGAGTTTTCTAAAAAAAATTCAAGTTTAGGGACAATCATCCACTATCACTTGAATAATGTACACTGGAGCAATTTTTAAATATTATCCTAGCATAATGGATGTACCAGTTTCCTAAATGGATGTAGACGTTCTATATATGATACACCACTGTACTAGTGAACGGCCATTATGGGTCAACAGACTCACAGCTACAATCAAGACTGGAGAGAATTTCTATACTTCTAATGTACTGAGTCAGTAATGAACACACAGAGGATCAATACCAATGCAGGCCACACCCTACTGATATGGGACACTTTATCATAGATAAGTATTGTCAGGGCTGATGGGGTAAAGACCAAGCTAACAGAGAAAATCTCTAAGCAAACTTCCCTTCAGCAAAGGTTATTTTTTATGATTTGAATTTCACTTGTGAGTACTTCATACACATTAAACAAATAATAAGAATTAATACTCATCCACTGTACAGTAATGCTTTGCACCTTAATTGATGGATGTTACAGGGCTCTGTAGATGAAAGCAAAGGTACATGATAAATACAAAGTATTTTCCTAAATATGATCGTGTCATTGAAATTTCAGTTTCACCTCCTCTTGCTCAGAATTCTTTTAGAGGACTGTGGGCAAGCCACTTAATCTTTACCCCAGATCCTATTTTTTTTCTCAAGAAGTTGAAATCAGCAAGTTCTAAAGGATATTCTAATTCTAATAATCTATGATTGTAGTTAGCTATACTGATGGAGATTGATAGAAATTTGGATTTGGAAGAGATCCGACAGTATATTGTGCAGACTTTTTTCCTGACAACCATGGAGGTGCCAGGCACTATAAAAACCACGGTCGTGCATTCTCTCTCATGCAGCTCAGAAAGATCTATGGAAGTAGACACGCTGTAATCGCCACATAAGGAAACTGAGACTCAGATAAATTAAACTAATTGCCTGGTCAGATTTCTATTATAGTAAAAATACCTGAGGTGACCAACTTTTAAAAAGTAAATGTTTCCTTTGGCTTGCAGTTTTGAAGGTTACAGTTCATGACCAATTGTCCTTACTGCTTAGGTCCTGTGGTGAGGCTGTATGTCATAACAGAAGTGTGTGACAGATGAGAGCCTTTACTTCATAGTCAGTATATGAATGAGAGAAAGAGCAAGAACTAAAAAGAAAACGCACAATGAAATGAGAAACCCCACAAGGCCTCACTTCTTCCACATTGTACCATCTCTCTCCTAATAGCATCAAACTGACAAATAAGTATTTAATTCTCAGTTAAATGCTTTCGGGGGGACAGTGAAGATCAGTACTGTAGCAGTACTTAACAGCTAGGGTGCCAACAACACAGTGGACAGCAACGGGGATGACAGAGTATACGGGCTCCAGGGGCAGGGGGAGGCTATGGGAGGGCACCATTTGGGAAGCAGGAATATAGATGAATAAGATTGTATGGGATGTTCTATATGAAATACACATAAGAAAACCAATAAAAAAGAGTACTTAGTGAGAAAATTGCAGAATAGAAACGCAAACCGCTTTTCCATGGCTCCAAAATCTATGCTCTTGACTATGACCAGGCTGTCCTTCACATGGTTTATCACAATCTCTGCACCTGAGAACTGAGATCTGAGCTTTCTGTCATACCGTTTCCAGTCATGTTGGGGCTCAGAAAACAACTGTCCAAAGTGGACACCTCAGAATCACTCTGGAAGCCATATTTATCTCTGATCTTTTCTTCTTATCTCTCTCCCTTGTTCTTCTTAAGAGGCAAACCATAGGTGCTAGAGTTCTTCTTCCCTAATGTGGATAACAGAAACTAGAATCCCTTCCCGTCTCCAGCCATACAGCCTGAAAATAGGACTCCACCCTTTCCGCATCTTGCTTTCTATCACTGACCATAAAGTAATTAAGACCAGAGAAATCCTCCCCTTACCCTAGAGGAAGAAAGGCTGAAGAGAGGAGGCAGGAAGAGTGTGAGCAGATGCACTGACAGGGTTTCCCCTTCTGTCTCTTAACTAGTGGACCATTTCCTTCTTGCTCTTTCACATCTATACAGATATCCATACCTCATCAAACATAAGCATTAGATATGTGTTGCTCACCCTTTGGGTCTTCATTCTAGAGACCATGCATATAGAATTTGGATTAAATAAATGTGTTATGATGTTCTCTTGTTGGCCTTGTTACTGGGGCTCATTTGGAGCCACCCCTGCCCCTCCTGCCTTCCTTCTGCTTGTTGCCTGCCCCAGCCCTTTTTGCTGACAAGCCCTTCCTTAGGTTTTATTAATAGCTGTTTTAGCAGATGATGGCCCTGCCCAGTACATGGACATTCTGCTTATTGTTCACCAAGCTGTCCTCTCATTCTCCTCCTATAATAGGTCTTTGAGCCTTGAAACTCCAAAATAAAGATTTTTAAATGGGAGCCCCCATCACTCTTCTTCAAGGCAGGCTGTAAATAAACCTGTTTTCTACAACCAGCTTCTGACTGCTGGGTGTTCAGAGACCAGCAAGCAATTACAAACCTCAGAACCCATAACAGCCATTTTCTATTATTGGGGCATCAGCTATGACTGCTGTGCTGGATAGCTATAGTGTCAACTTTACACACCTGGGTTGAAGGAGCCTCAGTTGGGTAATTGTCTCTATTGGACTGACCTGTGGCCATGTCTCTGGGGCATCTTCTTGATTATTGAGTGACGTGGGAGGGCCCAGCCCACTGTGGTGGTGCCACCCCTGGGCAGGTGGGCCTGTGTTGCATAAGAAAGCAGGCTGAGCAGGGGCCAGGGGAGCAAGTCAGTAAGCAGTGTTTCTCCATGGCCTGTGCTCCAGCTCCTGCCTCCAGGTTCCTTCTCTGAGTTCCCACCTTGGGCTCCCTGATGAACTATGACCCAGGAGCTGGAAGATAAATAAAGCCTTTCCTCCCCAAGTTGGTACTGGTCAGAATGCTTTGTCACAGCAGTGGAGAAACTAGAACAACAGCTTATGAGGATGAGGAATAGGAATGACCCCTGGCCTCTCCTGTGTTTGGTACTTTTCTTCCTTTTTCTTGGCTCAGAACCAAATTCTATTTCAGAGAACCCGATTTCCTAGAGAAAAAAGATGGCCTTATTACTTCTTCCCAGCGTTTGTGCTTATTTATCTGAACAGGCAGTGTCCTAGTTTGTTATCCATTGCTGTGACAAAACACTCTGACCAATACCAATTTGGGGTGGAAAGGGTTTATTCAGCTTACATCTCCCAGGTTTCAGCCAATCAGGGAGCCCAAGGTAGGAACTCAGGGCAGGAACCTGGAGGCAGGAGCTGGAGCACAGGCCATGGAGGAGCACTGCTTACTGGCTTGCTCCCCTGGCCCCTGCTCAGCCTGCTTTCTTATGCAACACAGGCCCACCTGCCCAGGGGTGGTACCACTCACCATGGGCTGGGCCATCCCACATCACACAACAATCAAGAAGATGCCCCCCACACATGGCCACAGGCCAGTCCAAAGGAGGCAATTCCAATTGAGGCTCCCTCCACCCAGGGGTGTCAAGTTGACACTAAAGCTGTCCAGAATAGGCAGAATGGGACAAGGGATTTTAGTTTTAATGCATGGAGATTTTTCTTCAGGGTTTTTACCCAGGCTAACATGGAATTTGGATTCCTGCTTCTTGGAAGGAGTCTGAAAGCATCAAGCAAGCCACTCTGAGATGAAAGCATTCTCCCTCCTGGGCCTGGTGTGCCCAAATCGGAATCTCTTGGATAGGCACTTGCCTGTCTGTTTCTTTTTTCTTTCTTTCTCTCTCTCTCTCTCTCTCTCTCTCTCTCTCTCTCTCTCTCTTTCTTTCTTTTTTTCATTTCTCTCTCTCTCTTTCTTTCATTTCTTTCTCTTTCTCTTTCTCTTTTTTTCTTTCTTTCCTATTTCTCTCTTTCATCTTTCTTTCTTTCTTTCTTCCCTCCTCCCTTTGTTCCTTTGCCCACTATGCAAGCAATTCATGCAGTTGAATCCTTAATAAGCCAATTTAGTCCAGCCCACATAGCTATTTTGTTCCTAATAAATCTATTAATTCAGCTCACATTAAGGGGACTTTCATGTTTACAATCTCACAGTCAGAATCTACATATTTCTGTAAGAAATAAGATGGTGAGGAGTATTTTTAGAACAAAATATCACCTTCTGCTAGTGAAGGGGATGAATTTTGTGTCCCTGTCTCTGCTGCCTCTGGTTGTAGCTCCAGTACCTGGAAAGAAGACTTCACTATCCTTGGTAAGACTTCTATCATAAGAGGGAAATGAGCAGGCAAAAGTCTATAGCACCTTTTTGGCATACTGTACAAGAGATTTGACCAAGGACAGAGCAACGCTGCTGTGGCTCCTAAAGCTTTCCCTCCATAGTCCTATAAGGGATGCCAAGATCCCACGAAGGACAGAGCAAGTGAAGCTTATCTTCTAATGACTCTAAGCTGGCAAAAATCATCCCTACTTATTAGGTCTCCTCTGACTTCTTCAGTCACATCAAAGTAAAGTTCAGTCTTGTTAAGTCTAGAGTTGATCTTAGGTTCTAGATATTCCCAGAGCACTCTCCACGAATAGATGAGCCACATGTATGAACTGGAGTTCAGCAATATTCTTTTGTAATAACATTAATGGATCAATGGTGTGGGTTACTCACATACTCAAAAACAAAAACAAAACAACAAAAAAAACAACAGGGTCTGATATCCTTGCTTTCCTCTGCATTTTTGAGATAATAGACCTTAATGTGAACAATAGGATCTTATTTTAAGAGAAATAATTGCAGACCTTCGTATGTTCTGGAACAAGACAAGGTTTTCCTACCAACGACAATTTCATGTCAGAGAAATTTTTATGTGACTTTGGGTATAAAGACATATAAGGTAGGAATACAAATCAAGACTTTATTAATAATAAATAATACATTTTTTACAGTCCTGCTTTCATATACATATATTTTGTTATTTGTTAAAGATGAAAGAAAATTTTCTACAAATAAATTGGATATACTCATTTATTTCTACATATAGAATTAAATCTTAGATGAATATTTGACCCTCCCTGCAGGGTATGAGCATCTTCATCATTTTAGAGTTGATTGATTTTATAACCAACAATGCTGGGAATGCCACTTGACATAAATGCAGTACAAAATGGTGGAAATATGCATATGGTCATTCCAGAAATTATTGGAAATTTTGTCCTAATCCCAAATCAAAATCTATGAAATTACTTCTTAGGAAACCCAAGTCAACAAATCTAATAGGAACTTTTGAAATGGAATTTTCTAATTTATTTCAGTCCAAACATATTGATATTCCTATGTTGAGGAATGTGGTACAAACGTATTAAAAGTCTCTGTTTTGTAACTAAATCATTATATTTTTATGAGTAGAAAACTTGGTATGCAGTAAAAATATTGCAATTCATAACATTCCATTCTGAGCCCAAGTGTCACAAGCAGCGTTCGTTGGCATTACGTTGTGTAAAGGCATGCACAGTGCAAAGTGCATATGCTGTGAATGCTGATCCTAGGCTACAGTGGATCATGCAGTGCAACTGGATGAGCAATGCCTGAAATGCCATGAATTCATTACATATTTGATTCTCAATTTTTTGTCATAACACATTTAGAAACCTTTTACTATTGCCATTTTTTTATGACTCACATACTCATTTATGTGATCACATATGGGATCATAGCCCACACTTTAAGAAGCTAAGTTCTAAAGAGTGTGCCATAGTGTGGTTGGATTTGGAGCCCTGTCAAATGAGGAGTGGAAAACATGTAGACCTGTTTTTTTGAAAAGAGAAGACCTTTTGGTGACAGGGAGTCCCTACCCTGAGCAAGGTGAAGCTATGTTGTGTGATTATAGGGTATCTGTCTTTTCACATGGGAGACTGAACTTATTTAATATAACTTTAGGGACAGAACTAAGGTGAGTAAATGTGAAGAAGAGAGAGGCAGATGGCAGTCACATGTAATGATACAGCTTCTAAAGTTGCAGCACACAAGCGTGGGGGCCAGTGACAAGCCTGGTTCTGGAGATGTGCCAGAAGCTGCATACAGTTGTAGAGATGCTGTAGGGTTGGGTTTGGTAGGAGGTAGAAAAGCTCACATTTGAAGTTTCCTCCTATAAACGAAAAATGGCCACTCTACTGTATCTCTTCACTAGAGCTAAGATCTGTGTTTGTTTGATTTCCTTGGAAAGCAGCTTGAGTTTAATTTTGAAAAAAGAGAGAGATCAGAGAAATGGCATGGTGGCAGGCCCAGGCTGTGATCGCTGCAGCAGACCTTCCTTTCCACGCTGATCTCCTCATTGGCACAGCAGACTTCTCTGCACTTCACTAAAGTGCCTAACAATCAGAGATGATATATCTTGACACTACACTACATATTAGATGACTTCTTAGCTGTTTGAGGTTATTTCCTCAGAAACTGCACAGAAAATTTTTGCATCCAGGCTGTCAATCTGAGTAAGGCAATGACATGGGGTAAATTCAAGTCACTTTTCTGAAAAAAAAAAAAAAAAAAACACCTGTTTAGGAATTCAATAGAATAACTATTTTTTGTAATTGTTGCAATTCATTAAAACCTTAACATAAAGCCCATGATTGGGTACTGAAAGCTATTCCCTTTGAGAAATAACATTTTATGGTACAAATTTATCATCTCAACCCTATGCAACAAGAACAACAATCACTCCCCTTTTGAGTATCTTGATGACTTTATCTTATCTTCATTTTTTAGTTTTTAATCACTATTCTTGGCTAAGAGGTGAATTAAATTGCTCATGTTCAGTTCTTTGTTCATGAAAATAAAGAAAATCTCTTTTTGAACTTCATTGTTAACAAAAAAATCTAACTTTGGATGCTTACGTACATCTAAAACTTCCCAAAGATAATATCACAATTATAAATTAGTTGTATTCCTTTTGTATTTAGATTGGAATACGGATTTTTAAAATTGCAAATTGCCAAAAGGAAATGAGTAGCCTTAGAAGATTAAGGATATTCCTTACAACTAAGTTGCATAAAGATCCACGAATATACTGGCTTTCTTTTCTGTTTTTATTCCTCTTTGATGTTTGACAGTTTCAGACATGTATACAATGCACTGTGATCACAATCGCCCCTCTGGAACCCTCTCATACCCTTCTCCCACTCCTTCTGACTCTCTTTTCCTTCTACTAGTACCTCCTATTTTCACACCTGTATGTGTATATGTGTGTGTGTGTGTGTGTGTGTGCCTGTGTGGCTGTGCATGAGTGTGTGTGTGTGTGTGTATGTGCCTGTGCGTGTGCCTGTGTGACTGTACATGTGTGTGTGTGTGTGTGTGCATCTGTATGTGCCTGTGTGTGTGCATGTGTGTGTGCCTGTGTGGCTGTGCATGTGTGTGTGCGTGTGCGTGTGTGTGTGTGTGTGTGTGTAAGTCTTGTGCATAGAGCCACAGCTTTCTGTTGCTGTTATAACACACCTACAATAAACAAATTACGGGAGGAAGTGTTTATTTTGGTTTATGGTTTTGAAGTTGTCTGTCCATGGCTCCTTGGCCTGGTTACTTTGGCACAGTACTTTGGAGCAAGAGCATGTGGTTCAAGAGGCTGCTCATTTCTTGGCAGCCAAGAAGCAAAGAAAAGGAGGGGCCTGGATCCTACTATCTCCTTCAAGGGTACCCTCCTCAAAGAATATATTTCTTCCAAATAGTCTCTGCCTCCTTATGGTACCATCCACCTCTCAATAGTAACCAGACTTGTGAATAAACCTTCATCATTTGGAGCTTGGAGGGACATGTCATATCCAGACAGTGACCTTTTGTGTTGTAAGTAGAAAGATATGATTGCAAACTAATATCTCTCATTTTCAGAAGGAGAAAATGCTCATCTCTTGAAATGCTGTGCTTTATTTAACTTATGCTGTTATGATTCAGAAATGAGTGACTCCAAAACATAACTCAAGTCAACAAAAGCTGTAACGCTCAGTCTCATTACATACTCACTGTGCTTGGCCTTACTGGATGTGTTCTTCTCTGTCTTATTTTTTTAGTAATCCAATGGACTAAACAGCCTATCTGGGACTCCAGACCTCATATTACAGGGAACAGAAGAGGCCTATTGTCACTTCATATTCTCTTGGCCAAGCTAAGTCACAAATGCAATGCCAGTCAGTAGGGTAGGAAGGCAGGAGGAGGAGCACTTAGCCACAGATGTAGTGCTAGAAGTAGCTAAGGGATATTTACAATTCACCAAAGCCGCTGTGATCTGATACATCCTAGGAATATTTTATTTCATCTTCTTGCCTTCCTCTCAACTACATGACTGATGTGAACAATTAATGATTTTTACCAAGTCACCAAAATTTGTTATCTGACCATTTTGATTTGTTGCTTATAAATGACAATTCATTAACATTTCAGTAGGAATAAGTAAGGAATATGATACTTTTCTTTCTTCCTGAAGTAAAAGAATAGAAGACCACATAAAGCCTCACATGTTATTTTTCTCTTCGCTGCTTCATAGTAAATAGATATTAATTCATGGTACTGTGCATTATAGCTGGGCACCTATACTATTGTGGAATTACACCTTGCAGCACCATGAATATCTGGAGAGTTGTTGGGAAGTAATGTGATTATCACAAGCAACACCAGAGGAAGTAACATAATTTGTTGCTTTCTACAAAATGTTCTCCCATTTTTCTTAGACTTTGGCAGGTTGAAATAAATCTTTTAAAGTCAATTTATTTGTTTTTCAAAAAATTCCAAGATTTCCTTCTTCTTTTCCTCACTCTAAGACCTTTAATAAACAGGCACAAAACCAGCAGGTGACTGACTTCACTGTGAAGGTTCCTGAAGACAGCCTGTTCTAGACAACATTTTTAAGATTATTTTTTGAATAAATAAATATTTGAATATATAGTACTGGGTTGAACATAAAGTGTTTGAAGAAGAGAAGAGTCAATAAGTTGAGACTGGTAACTCTGAGGTACATATTGAAATATAAATTGGGATTGGATAGATTGATAGAAGAGTAAATGAAAAGAGCATTAAAGAAAAATTGCAGGGATTGAAGAGGTAAAAGAGCTAGAAAGATGGGGGAGAAAGAGAGAGAGAGAGAGAGGCTGAGAAGCAAGATTATTTCTTCTAATATCAGAGTTACAAAAGCACAAGAGATTGTGGCAATGAGATGCTGCGCCCTGGTGTGACTGTATTTTTCCCTTCATCAGAATATAACACAATTGATAGCAGTTTTTCCATCACATGTTTCCCATTGTAATCGCTAGAAAATTTCTCTTCTTTCTTTAGCATGCCACTCCCATGAAAACACAGGGACTGTCTCTGAATATGTGTGAGGCTTGATGGGGCTCCAATGGTGATGGTTGTTAATTTGTACTTTGCATTCTTATTCTGTACCTGACTTTCCAGAACAGATATCTTGGCTCCTTTGGAAACTATTTGTCCAAATGCTGTTTATCCCCTTGTGATCATTGCATTCATATATTATTTCCTTTTTCAAATTCCAGGGCACTACCATGAATTTTCTACTACTTACTAGTTGGTATATTATATTCACACAAAATGCTCTTCTGAATTAAAATCTAATAGAACAAATATTAGAGAAATGACTCAGTATGCAAAATCTAACTAATAAATTCACGAACTCAGTACTGAATGCTAATTTCAAAATTACAAATGCAACATGTGCTATCTTTCCACAACCGACCACTAAACCACTATGGGGTGAAGAGATGGGGAGAACAATCATTCTTCTCCGTTTGCTGTCTCAGTACTTAGGGATCTCCTTGAAAATTCCCCCAATTGTTGAATCACCCGTATGTTCTGCCTTCCAACTGTTAATGATTCTATTACCAGCTTCATGACTAATGATTTAAATCAAGATATTCTCTACAAGTAGATTAAATAGTATTTAGTGATGAATTTGATTATAAAGTGCTTAAAAGAGAGAGATCAAGACTATCAAGATTGTACGGGCTTCTGAGTGCATGGCGTTACTTTTTACAAAGATGGAGACACTGTACAAGAACCAGATACAAGGTAAGAGAATATCGGGAGCTCTTTTTTGGACCCTGTGATGAGTAATAACTGTTATCAACTTGATAATATCTAGTGCCACCTGGGAGACAAGCCTCTGGGCCTGCCTGCAAGGGTTATCTTGACGAGGTCAATTGAAGTAGACATAGCTATCCTAAAGTGAGTGGCACCATTCCCTGGGCTTGGGTACAGGACTATATCAAAAGAAGACAGGCGGCTGAGAACAAGAATTTATCACTCTCTTCTTGACAGCAGACACAACATAGCCAGTTGCTTCAAGCTCCTGCTGCCTGGATTTCCATATCGCAATGGACTGGAACCCTCAACTTTGAGCCAAAGGAAACCCTTCCTTAATGTACTTTTGTCAGGGCATTTTATCACAGCAACAGGAAAAATAGCTAATATGGACCCTTAAGTCTAAAATGTCAAATGGATAATTGGGTACAAAATCTGAAATTCAAAGAAGAGAATCAAGTAGAACTATGTCAGAAGAACTAACTGAAAGGGTTGTTTTATTGATGGAATCACATATGAAGAAAATACAGAAGGAAGAGAGGTTGTTTGTGGGCCGTAGAGGAAAATAACCATAAAAGTGTCCTGGAAAGGCAAAAAAGATGAAAAAGAAAGAGGCCAAAATAGTGTCATTGCTTCCAAGAAGTTTTTAAAAAGTAAACCAAAGACAAAGGTGGAGGGTGGAGAGAAAAGAGCATCAAGGGAGGGAGGTTGGTTTTTAAGATGATAGTTGTTATATCATGATTCTACCTAAAATAGAAGCCATTGAAAATAAAGAAAAATGTAAAAATTGAAAGTAGAGCAAAGACTCTCCACATTAAAGATGGAATAGGAATCCTGTGCACAACTGCAGGCTTCCCTCCAAACACATATGGTGGAATTGCAGGTGAAATCGATTTATGGCAGGAACTTGAGGACATAGGCATTTGACTGCTTCTAATTTCTAAGTAAAATATTGGGTAAGTTTTGTAAGATGGAGTGAGGATTGGGGATTTGGAAAAAGAACAAATGGTTGAAAAGCTGTGACAGGTGAACTGACAAGAGAAATAAACAAGAATTCTAGGCAGTACTGCTGACTCACTTGAGATTGTGGTCATAATTTTGACTGAGACCAGTCAGCCTAGTGATGGATTTCTTTTGTAGCCGCATTTTCTACACTGTTACCAGAATGATTTTTCATACCAACTCTTTACTTCTTCTGAGTGGAAGGCTGAGAATTTTGTATTTGCAGTGCTAATTAAGCCGCCCGCCTTCACTCTGCCGTACTCCAGCAAATAGCAAACGTAGGTAGGATCGGTAGGATGGAAGCGGCTACCCACGTTTGGTGTACGCTGCATGCAAGATGCCATGTGGGTTAAAAGAGCGCAAGCCTGCCAAAGAGAAATTGTATTTTAGCTTACTTAAATACTCTAGGAAGGAAAATGACTTCTTACCAAATTTTTTCAGCTTCTGGAATAGCCAAAGCTTCTGCCTAGTGAGAAAGAATCAAATACAGGAACAAATCACTCTTATCACTTCTGGTGAGAATCTACATCTTCCCAAATCTTTACTTTTCCTTATCTAAAGTCACTAGATTGCATTGTTTTTAATGAGGGTATTTCTGAGAGGGCTTGAAAACTTCAGAATAACTGTCAAACAGCTTAATAAAATTCTTGTAACGAGTAAAATTGCTAACGGATATGTTTTTATATTCTTTTTCAGAGACTGAGTCAGGGTGGGAAGGAAGAATGCTCTGAAGCAGGCAGACCTCTGTCTCCAGGCACTCTCAAGTTTGCACTTTCTGGCAGCCAACGGCGCGAAACACCAGGAAAGGCAGAACCCACATTCTCTGCTCAACATTTTCTAGTTTTCTGTAAAGGATTCTGAATAACTTGTTGTCGTACAATTGTATTTCCAGCTTACACCACCTATTATTTACTTGCCTGCATACCTTCACTTCTTGCTGGTTGGGGTGGCTGTCATTCTCTGCTGCCGTCAAAACCTGGCTTTTTCCACCTTCTTACGTTGACTGAAGATCTGTCGCTCTCCAAGAATCCCACAGGCCTTCAGGGCCACATTAGGACTACTGAGGCTTCCAGCCTCGTAGACTGAGCGGCTACCTGGTTCTGTCTCTCCAGCATTCAGACAGCCGTGTTTCAGCTACCCATCCCATAGCATATAAACCCTCTAATAAATCACCTTTTGTAATAAAAAAGTTATTAGACGCTAATGAGCCTGTTGTATTTGGGAGTCTCAACCTCCCTACTCCCCAGCCCACTGTGGAGCCCTGCCTCCCAGCCTTGTACACTGGGCTTCATGAGTCACTCTCTGAACCTTTTCTTCTGCTGCCCTCTCACTACCCAGATGCCAAAGAACAGTATGGATTACACGCCAGGAGGGTTTATAACGCCAGGAATAGAGGAGTTCAGTGACGGAAAGTTACCTGGTATCTTCACTTTATCGACATTTCAATCTTCAAATAATATAATAATAATTTATGAGTTTTATAACATTACATTGTGAATTATTTTTTTAAAAACCATGCCAAATAGACAGATGCTGTATTTTTGCTTTTACTTCTCTATTTATTTAGGATCTCAATAATCATACTGAGCTCTCCCTATAGCCCCTTTAGTTATTTAAAGGGCACTGGGGGGTATTGACTTGTTACGTATCTACTTACTACCGGATAGGTAGAGCTAAGACTGTGGTGACAATGCCATTAAAAAGATGGATTCTGTAGATGCATGGAAGGATGGCCAAGAATAATTTAGACTTACTGTCTTTTTCACTAGTGTCATATAATTTAATTTTATTTATTATTTTTAGTGTATAAGTGTATGTATATAAGTGCACTACAATCTGCAATGCTTGCAGAGGTCAGAACAGAGCACTGGATTCCCCTGGAACTAGAGTTATGGGCAGTGGTCAGCCGCCATGAGGGTGCTGGGACTCACATCTGGCTCTTCTGCAAAAGCAGCCAGTGCTCTTAACCACTGAACCATCTCTCCAGCTACATAATATTGTACAATTTTTAAATTCACCCTTTTCTGAAAATTCCAAGATTTTCCTAAAACATGCCAATGTAAAAACAAAGGCAAGATCTGCACAAGTACAAGAAAGATAAAATCTCAGCATGGAGGTGGGAGGTGGCCAAGAAGCTCCCACACTGTCTGATGAACTATTGACAATTGATAGCTGCTGGGAGAGGGAGAGTCAGTATTCTTCAAACGTGTGATGTCAGGTAGGTTGACTATGCTCCAGGCGATGGACCCATACCCAAAGTGGACCCATCTGTACTTAGGAAATACAGATTAGACTTGATAGGCCTTAAAAGTAAAAGAAGACATAAAATGATGGGGCAAAATGAGGAAATATGGGAGGGGATCTGAATATCATCAAAATGAATTGTATGAAATTCTCAAAGAATGAATTAAAGTATTTTTAATAAAGAATGAAGAGCCTTTTTCCTGCTATTTTAGAAAGCTCGTTCTTGGGGGAAATGTGAGAAAAATATACACAGTCTCTTTCAGCTGTTCAGTAGGATGTGCAGGTCTCAAGATTCAGAAAAGAGAAAGAACACACCTAGTGGAAAAACACAGCCTGCCAGTTAAAGTCAGAAATGGCTGTGGTATGAAACCATGGTGTACACTGCTTCAACATCATGTGGATTTCAGTCTGTCCACTGTTACAAAGGCTGAGGGGCCTTCATCCCTTTCCCTTTCTCACCCCATCTACTCCAGTGTCCTTGACTTGAAGCCAATGTTTGCTATACACATTAAAGTATAATCCAAATGTTCTCCTGCTGTCCTACCTACAAAAACCAGAGCCTGTATTGGGGAACATGTGTGAAAGAGTTCCCCCAACACACACACACACACACACACACACACACACACACACGCACATACACACTCACTCACTCAAAACACAGTCCAAAATAGTTCTGTCATTATATATACGCAAAACTAGCAGAACAGCAAAGTCCTGCTGTAGGTGATTCTCTTCTACCAGACATAAGTTCCTGGAACTTTCCATGTGAGAAGATGTGGTCTTGCTGCCTTAGACATGGCTCAGGGGACTTGGGGGAGGTATGGACCTGAGGATGTAAGAACAAGGGAAGAGACTCCCAAGGACAGAGGCCAGAGTGGGGGAAAGCTTTGGCCCTGTTTCATGCACAGCTGCATTAAAAATGTGGTGAAGAAGCATTTCTTGTATTGTGTTCAGCCTGTGTTACAGGACAGCAAACGTAGGGAAAACTATTGTTACCTTCAGCCTGCTCTTTCCCAGGATGTGGGTTTGGAGGAGCTGAAAACTGTTAAGATCTGCCTTCACAGCTGCAAGGGCTCATGACAGTGTCAATATGATGTGGACTTTGTATGGCCTATCTCCTGGTTGTCTAGTGTTTAGGGGGAAGAGCTCCCTCTACAACCTTATTTATCACTATCAGTCTGTCTTTTGTATATCCAAAGACTGGAGGAGAAAATGCTTAGACCTTTGAAGCTTTTTCTAGTTCACAAAGATGGGAGGTTGGCTTTGATACAAAACATTCATTCATTCACTCCAATCATCATCAATTAGTAGGCCTCATATTTGAACGACTTGCTGAGTAATGGTGCTCCAAGTGTTCCTATTCTACCAGGAAGCTGTGTTTGAAATTAGTAAAGTTTATCGGCGTCTTCTGTCTTCCCAATGTGTGTGTGTGTGTGTGTGTGTGTGTGTGCGTGTGTGTGTGTTTATGTGTGTGCCGGTCCACGTGTGCCAGAGCATGAGTGTGGAGAAGAGGTCAGCTTTCAGGAGTCAGTTCTCTCCTTGCACCTTCTTGAGGCAAGGTCTTTTGTTTTGTTGTGCTGTGTTCTCCATGCTCATTGGCCCGTCAGCTTCCAGGTGATCCTCCTCTCTTCCCCTCTCATTTTGCTGTAGGAATGCTGATTATGATGCACGCCACCACATTTGGCCTCTTTGCATGTGTTCTGGGAGTAAACTCAGATGTGTATGACCTTCCTTCATGGGTTATAACTCCACAGAAATTACTTTGCATTCCAGCCCAGAAGCAAGGGATGATTTATAGGGATTGGATGCAGTATCAGTAGAAGGGTAACTGAGGAATAAAAAAAATTAACTCTAAGAGCCTGGTCACAAGGAGACAGAGAAGAACATTTATCCATACTCTGGGATGCCTTCCTCCTGAGGAAACTGCATATCCCTGACTGGTGTCTGCATGATAATGGACCATATGTAATTATTAATATGATGGTGGAAAAACACTGAGGGAAACTGATTTTTAAAAAAATACAAACCAGACAACAGTTTCTGTCAGCTGAAAGTCTCATCTCAGGCAGCCTAGCAGGAAAGGAACAACACTAACTGGTGGAATGAAGGTCCCTTGTTCTAGCACATTCTCCAAGTAGAATTAAGTTTGAAACTGACGTCAGCTACTCCTTGTTGGAGCCTCAATATTGAGCCTAAGTGAAAGGACTCACTCTGGGGATTATGTCAAAATGTCCAAGTCAAGTGTGATGAACTTCTAACGTCCATGTGCTCCCAGCGCATTTCCTTAGAAATTGCAATCTAGCCAAGAAATCCATCCCCTTAAATAAGTCTTTGATCATGCTGTTCAACCCCATTAAAAATGTGGTGGATTTAAAACTCGTATATGTTATATGATTAAAAGTAAGTTCATAAAATGCTTGGCAAGCTCCCCTCAAAATGTTTTCATCACCTTCTACATTCTGGATGTTGACAGGTTGCGAGTCTGATTTCGTTCTCCCACTATTCCTTTAGAGAAGGACATTGAAGAGATCCCTGCACGTTGCTGGAACTAGCAGGTCCCTGGAAGAATGCTCTCATGGTTCTGGGTACATCTGTTTCACCCTGTCAGAGAGTGCCAGGGTAAGACATCAGCAATTTTCCCTGAGCTGTGGGTAAACTACACCACCCACATCAATGTTCAGGGAGAAGTACATTAAAGCCCCTCCCAGCTGATTACTCCACTGGATATAATCTACTTAATGTTCAACATAGACTACAGAAAAGGAGAATGGAACATTGCAGATATACTCTAAAGTCAGTCTCTGAAGGGGCCAGCACTGAGAAGAGTTCTCTTCTCAGTAAGAAATGAAAGGGGATATCTCATGGAACTTTTCTAACTAATCTAAGAATTTTACTGTTTACTGTCATTCATTCTTTTTCTGTTAGGGCGTGAAAGCACATTTGACAGGTGTAGGGGTATAAGTGGACCAGTCTGTCTGTCTGTCATTTTGCATCTCTGTGTCTGTGTGTCTGTCTTTCTAGCAGGCACTCTGTTTTCATTGTAAAACTCGTGGGAATGGAATGACGTGATGAAGGAGAAGGAGGAAAACGAGGGAGCGAAGGTGACACAGGTTGAGCACAGGGACGATGTGGTGACCCGAACATTATAGCTGAAGATTTGTAGGATGGACTTCGCACTTCTTCAATCTAATAACCAGGATGCTACACAAGTAGCAAAACAATTGCATCCTGGTGGTGGCCCAATATTACCTGAAACCGAAGTAAAGTTAGAGGCCAGAATGCATTCATAGCTCCTTCAAAACTAAATATATTTCTACTCTATTATTTTATTTTATTTATTATTTGTATGTGTATTTCCTGCATGTAGATAAGTGCACCCGCGTTGTGCAATGCCAACAGAGGACAGAAGAGGCTGTCGGGTCCCCTGGAATTGAAGTTATGGATAGCTGTTAGATGCCATGTGGGTGCTGGGATTTGCACCCAAGTCTTTTGCAAGAACAGACAGTGTTCTTAATCGCTGAGCCATCTCTCCAGCCCCTACACTCAATTTTTTATTAAAATGAAGTTGAAGGTGAAATTCATTTGGATATTTGTCCCTTAAATAACTGAGCTTCCAAAAGTACCTCAGACTTGGTATCTTTTCAATTCTGAGTCTCCAGTTGTCTTTAATCCTGGAAGCAGTATGACTTTATTTTTTTTCTTCTTTTTTATTTTAGTTGTTGTTGTTATTGTTATTGTTATTGTTTCGAGATTGGGTAATGTTATGTAGCCCTGGATGGCCTGGTACTGGTTGTGTCCATAAGGCTGGAGCCAAACTTATGGCAATACTTCTGCCTCAGCCTCCGAAGTGCTGGGATTATAAGCATACACTAATATGCATCAGTAATTTAGTTTATATTCTCCTTAAGAACTAAATTCTTGGGACAGAGAGATCGATCAGTGAGTAAGTGTGTCTGCTCTCAATCCTGACAATCTGATTTTTATCCCTGGGGTTCACATGGTGGTAGGAGAGAACCAACTCCTGCAAGTTGTACTCTGCACTCCACCTGCATGCCACAGCATACATGTGTCCACACTCATACATGCACACCATACATTCACAAACAATGATAATAAGTATAGGTATTTTTAAAAGAAAAGAAAAAAATCTCTCTTCAAGGGCTTTTTCATGAAAAGTCAGGGGAAACTCTTTTCTCTTCAATTTCACTCCTCTTAACTCCCTTCCAGTTCTACAGGACCTCTTTAAGCCTATAAGAATTAATAGCTACCCAAATTTAGCTGTTACAAAATCGATCATCTGTTTTACTGCATTTGCTGTGTCTTAGAGTGCATGTGTATATATTTATGAGCATGTGCATACGCATATATATGTGTGTGCATGGAAATATATGCATATATGTGTTTACATGTGCATTTGTGTATATATGTGTGTGCATGGGCATGTGTATATATGTGTGGGTTCTCCTTTTCTCCCATCATCAAGCACTTCATCTCCTCATCATTTTTGTTGCCCTTCTCATGGACTAGTCTTTCCATCCTCTCCTTTTATTCGTTCTATTCTATTTTCATCTTCTATACTTTCAATTATCAAAGCAAAGTGTTTATTTTGGCTCAGTGTTAGAGGCTCCAGGTCCTGATCATGTGGACTCACTGTTTCAAGGTGTCCGGTGGTGCTGACAGATGGCAGTGGAAGGAGTGTGGGCCACAATAATCATTTACATCATGAGCCGTGGATGAACGAATAGGAAGAATGAAGGCCCAGAGGCTCCACTATCCCCACTCAAGAGCATGCTTTCAATGTCTAAAGACCTACAGACAACTCACACTAACTAACAGGTTCCACTCCCTCTAAATAGTAACACACTGGGGATCAAACCTTAACACAATGGATCTTTGGGGGTACTTACTCAAACCATAGCAAGTCCATTACAGCCAATTCCAAAACCTCTTTTACCTGTAATTTCTTTCACAGATTGGCCGTCTGTTAGAGAAGTAAGAACGCTGTTATGAAGGATAAATAAGAATTCATAAGCAGTGATGATAAATTTGTCAGTCCTTGATGAGTGGGCTAATGACTCTTTTAAAGCTGAATTAAATACTGCAATTGTTAATTAAGTCTCTTGGTAAGAAATAACTCACAGCAAAGCATGATAACAAAGCAGCACCTCGCCCTCAGCGACTCAGCATCTATCACGGGGCTTTTTCCCTCATTGTCAAACCTCTTGTAAAAACTGAATTTATTAAAATTTCAACTCTTACCTTTTACATAGTTTCCATATTCAGGATATAGGAGTTACTGGTGACTCACATGGGATAAAAGCTAAGAAATCAAGGAAGCACTTTTTCCTATCAAGGGACTCCATTAGGAAGAGTAACTTTTCTTTTAGCCTGTGACTCACAGGAATATGAGGATTCTACAAAAGTAGAAATTACACTTTTTAGCCTTAATTCCTTAGTGTTAGTTTATGAAAAAGTAAAGAAAGAAATACGGAGGCCTGACATTGAGTCAAGGGATGAAGGTGTCCTGCAATGAAAGAACAAGTGTTCTTTAAAACTACTCAAGACTTTCCTCTTTTCACCGAATGCCCATTGTGGGACAGCTCACAATTTACCGATGCTTATATGTGACAAGGAGCTCAGGAATTAATAAGCATTATTTGAATAGACGATTACAGTCAATATTAACATTTTAAGCAGGCACAATCCTATGTGGATAAATTGGAAAGTTTATTGTTTTTGTTGTTGTTGTTGTTGCTGTTGTTGTTGTTATAGGCTTTCTGAAAGCAAAAGCTGGGATTTATTTGAGTTATATCCACAAGGGTCAGTTAGTCCTTTGAATGCTGTGGATGATGAGGCCGTGAATGATTTCACAGTAATTTATGCATTATCAAGGTTTTTCCTTTGTGTGTATGTTGAAAATCCCGCCTTATTTGACAATGAGCTATCAAAGGAAAACTGGGTTAAGGAAAGACCTTATAATTTGTATTTTATGATCATAGACAATTAAGAATTGTAACTTAGTGACAAACCCTGTAAATGATCAGGCGTGAAAAGCAAACCTGGTAGAACTCTGGCCTTTTAGTTGTAGGGCAGTTGTGCATGATTTGAGCCCACCCTGAGTTCAGGACTGAGAATCTGTGTTGGTTTCTGAAGATCTCAACACAGCAAGTACCCATCAAATTTTACTACAAGCCACTGCACATTTTACCAAGGGTTTAGTGTTCATTGAAAAGCCAAAATCACCTGATCCTCCTAATGCTATTTAAATCATTGAAGTCAGCTACTTTAATATTTAAGAATAAGATAATTTTCAGGAAGGCTTTTCTAATAAATTTTACTAAGAACAAATAAGTTTAAACACCCAAAGCTTCATCTTTTTGGTTCTAAAATGTATATCCCATAGGTGGACCTGCTTTTAAATTTGGTAAAGCTCTATTTCTTGAATCTCTTTAAGTATCAATCACTCCAAACCAGCAGGCACAAATCAGCAGTCACATGAATGAGCCTCTTTGAAACTACTTTAAGCTAGTTCTTGTGTCAAGGTAGAAAAGGTTTGATTAAGCATCCAAATGAGAATTTCATTTAGGTAAATGCTCTCTGATAACTAATTTGGAGAATGCACAAGAGACCCAAGTTTTTACTGAGAGTATGGAAGGGGACATGAAAAAAATACCATTGTATTTATAGATGTGCTACCGGGGATTTGCGACTATCTATCACAAGATCTAGAAAAAAGATGACAGTGGATATTTACAAATACACATCAGTCCTTGACATGAAAAATAGAAATATTTAATTTTGTAAGGGACTAAATCCGTGATCAGCAGACAGGGTCACTAATGAATAATAAAGACAGCACATTTCCTACATATTTTTGGTCTGTGACAAAGGCCTAGGGTCCCTCCCCATCCAGCAGGGTGCCTTTTCTGACTGACCAGTTCAGAGTATTTAAGATATGTTCAAGGCCTGACCTGGCAGCTTGGAGCTATGACTAACTGGCTGCCTCTCTCTTCTTTTGTTAAATTGATAGCTCCAAAATTAGGAGAGGGGAACCTGCTCCATTCCATCAAAAACACTTAAAAAACCAATCCCTCCTTGGGCTTCCAAGTCTCTTCTCCACTTGTGGAGAGCTTTTCTCCCTGTAAGAGTGTGTGCATGGGTGTGAGTCTTCATTTTTCAATAAAGTCTCTTTGCCTGTTGCTCTCTGCTCTAAGACTTTTCTAGGCTTTTAATTCTTTAATAGGTAGAGAAAATGTACAGTCAAAACCCCTATATAACAACAGTTTAACAATCTCAAAACCCCTCAATATGGCCAGCAAAAGTCTTTAATCAGTAAACCTGACATGGTGGTACAGTTTTATAATCCCAACATTCACAAGACTGATACAGAAAAGATAGGAATATATATTCAAGGTCAGCTTGGGCTACATGACAAGACTATTTTACTTTTTAAAAAAAAATTTAAAATTTTACTTTGTGGATTTAAGTATTTGGCCCACAGGTATGTGCATGCAACGCCAGTAGAGGTCAGAGGACAGTATCAGATCCCAGAGTGGAGTTAAAGATGGGTGTTAGCTACCAGGTGGATGTTGGGGATCAAACTCTGGTCCTCTAAACAGCCATTTCTCTAGCCCCCACAGAATTTGTTTTACTAAAATGTTTAATGATATCTAGAGGTAGCTGTTCAGTCAATTGCTAGGTCTAATTTATTGTTAAATACTTAACTTTCAAAATTTACTACTCACAATTATTTTCTTAAAAATTTGACACTATTGAGAGACCATGCTTCCTCCCTGCTAAGAGATGGAAGCAACCCAAGTGTCCCTCAACTAAGGAGTGAGTGGATAAGGAAAATGTGGTACATTTACACAACGGATTTCTACTCAGTGGTAATGAAAGATGAAATTATGAAATTTGCAGGTAAATGGATGGAACTAGAAACTATAATACTAAGTGAAGCAACACAGGCTCAGACAAAGACAAATATACAATGTATATTCTCCTTCATATGTGGATCCTAGCACCAAATCCTTATATGTGAGTATGTATCCAGATATAACTGCAGGAACCAGAATAATGTAAAGGAGCCGGGGAGGGGGGGTGTGGTTAAAGGGAAAGAAAGAATCTGAGAATCTGGGAGAGAAGAACAACAGGAAGCAGGTGTTACTAAGGGAGAAAATAATAAAAATGGGGGCATTTAAGTGGGAGAAGGGAGGGAGGGTTATACAAGGAACCTTGGGGATAAAAGGAAAGAAGGAGCTCAAGAGAGGTTTGACCATGGGAGACTCATATTAGTGATTACCAATATTTGACATATTAAGTTGGAGATGTCTCAACACATGCAAGGAAAGATGTCTAGTGAGAAGCTGGGTACATGACTGTAAATTTGGATTTGAATTTCATGAGAAAGCCTCATGACAAATAGGAATTTAGGGGTCATCAGAATATATATGACATGGTATGTAGGGCATTAGGTAGGAAGGAGGGAGAGATGTGAAAGGCCTTAACACAGAAAATGTATAAAGTCAGGACTTGACTTGAGAGACAAAAAAAGGACAGCAAAAAAACTCAGAAACAACACTGGTGTTTTTCAACTCTTTGACATGCGAGGCTATAACTGTTAGCTGAGATTGTTTTGTTCTGGAAAATTCTATGTGGGGATGGCATTGCTTACTTCAAATATGTTCAGAGATGCAGAGAAGTATACCATATGCAATCCATTGATATTTTTTTCTTGAGACTGGATTAAGACATGCCGGATGCAGAAAACTAAAAATACATCATGCTGAAAAATGGACACAGAGAACACTCCGTGTATGTTTTTCACAGTTTTCTATGACATTTTAACTAAGTGTGGAGGATATTGTTCTTCTTTTCCTTGCACTTGGTATGGCTAATGCTGAATGTGTGGGGATGACAACCTTACCATGTAACAGATTGTGGTGTCACACATACAGGATTCTGCCTCCACTGTAAGAAAGAACAGAAGGAAAAGTGCATCTACTAGAGACACTATTTATTCAGCAGCAAACGGGGTCGACGTGTAAAAATGCCAACGAGTTGTCTGTGAAGATGAAAGCTCCCCTTAGGTCACTCCTTTTCACCATTACCTCTAAGTATACAAATTGGCATTTTTTTAAACCAAGGTGTTTCCCCCAGAATGGTAACAGTCAGCTCTATTTGCAATATTAAACTGTTTATGTTATGCTACTGTAAAATAGACTACAAGAAAGGATAACTTTTGGATTTAGACAGCAAGATTTTCTTGGAAAATGAATAGATGATAGCTATGATACTTGAGGAAAATAAGTAGAGGGCTGGTGAGACGGCTGAGTGTGCAAAGGTACTTGCTACCAAGCTTGATCCCCATGACTCACATAGTGGAAAGAGAGAACCGACTCCCACAAGTCGCCCTCCAGACACTCAAGACATCACATGTGCACCCATTCCCCTGCCAACAAAACAAATGAATAAATGTAGAAAAAAAGTTTTAATAGAAAAAATAGATTGGATACATAAAACTATGGTAAACATTTGGAAACCATCTGTATTGGAATAAAAAAACCTAAATGTTATTATGAAGATATTAGTAGCCCAGAATGTGGCTTTTGAAAAAACTTAATTTATTCTTCAAGAATTTCATACAGTGCATATCGATCACCTTCAGACTCCCTCCCTCATCTCTACCCCACCCTACTATGCCCTCCACTTCATGTCCTCTATTACTATTCTTTTTGTAAAGACCTACCAAGCCTAATCTCAGTTACCAAAGTGGTCTTGGGTATGGATCTATCCCTGGGAGTGAAAGTACCAGGCATCACATCCCTAAAGAAAATATACCCAAAGGACTCCCTACTGTTGAGATGCCTGTATATCCATGTTGGTTGCTGCCTTTTCCACAAAAGCTGAGAAATGGAAACAATCTAAAAGTCCTTCAACTGACAAATGGATAAGGAAAATATGGTGCATTTACACAATGGAGTTCTACTCAGCAGTAAGAAAAGATGAAATTATGAAATTTGTCAGTAAATGGATGGAGCTAGAGAGTGTTACACTAAGTGAAGTAACACAAACTCAGAAAAGCAAGCAACATATGTTCTTGCTCATTTGCAGATTGTAACACCAATTCCTTATCTGTAAGTGCATATCCTGATGAACAGCAGGAGCCAGGAAAATGGATGTAATGGGAAAGAAAAGGCCAGAAGGAGGGGCATAGTAGGGAACAGATGTTGCCAGGGAGGAGGTGGGTAAAGTGGGAGTGTTCGGCTGGGAAGGGGGAGGGAAGGACATGCAGGAGACCATGGGGGTCGGGGAAGAGGGAAATCAGGAGAGGGTGGATGGGGGATACAGGTGTTATGCAGGGGAAGGATGGGGATTGTGGGTGGTGCTTGACTGGGAAGGGAGGAGGAAGTTTGGGTAGGGAGTGAGAGGAGAGATGGAGAGATTATGGGTGCATAGGTGGGCAGACAAAAGGAAATGTGTTGACTTGGGAACCCCCTGATAAATACATATATGGTGTCTCAACATTAGTGCATGTGTGTACCTGGAGCCTGTATGACAAGGAACACAGTGCCAGACCAGAGAGACCTCCTTCCGATTGGTTGGTCAGGGTAGTCTAAGAGACTCCCAAAATAACACAGGCTATTGCCAGAGCCCCTTGGTTATCCTCCAGAACTCAAAGGTAAGACCATACTGCTGAAGACAGGTCAGAATTTGGACATATGACCTGGAGCAACAGATCAGAAACTGAACTGGAAGCCTTCTCCCTGAAGACTAGTTCTCATGGTTCTAGAGGATACTATGCAAGCTGATAAAGGAGGAAAACAATTAGTGGTCCAATCCATTCCTAAAGCCTGTTAAACATAATGATTGGCACAGCACATTACTCCTATTGGTGCAGTAGTGGCACTGTTATCTGGGGGGTAATCAACAATATCTGATTAGACTTAAATTCCTTTCAATGGGAGTGAACTCATGAGTGGCACTGCAATTTTAGCTAAATATACATGGTTGTAGAGGTCATAGATCCTAGAGAAAACCATATCTCTGACATATCTCTAGGAAAAATGGAATTTATTACCATACCCTATACATGGATCCTTATATTTACAGACAAGTATACAGTACATTCATCACTCACCAATGAAGCTTCTTTTTGCAACAGATGGAGGCTACTTCAAAATTCTACAACTTGTCACACATGGAGAATATATGTCTGAGAGATGCCCAGCCCTAGGTGACATATCTACAGGGGAACCTCTATACCTAAGGCTCGTGGAATGTAGTGGAACAGGGGGTAGAGAGAAAACTAATGCATCCCTCAAATCTCACCAGCAAAGCTTCCTTATATAAAAAAGCGTGATACATATAGGTCACAACTGGGTAAGTTTAAGAGAATAAGAAACTGCAGAGTGTGTGTCCTGTATAGGACTACTATGTTAAACCTCACCCACCCACCCACACTCAGGGACCATAGTGGAAAAGGGGTCAAAAGATTGTAAGAGCCAGGGTTGGTCCATGAACACAGGGAAACAGGTTTTCAGGCCACTGGAAGCTTGCTCACATGAACGTGTGGGAGGCATTGAACACAAGACCCATGTCAACTCAGTCAGACAAAGGCCCATAATGGTGTGAGAAATTATTTGGGCAATGGGCTGGCCCTAACCTGAGAACTGTTGGAGACTGATCACTCCTGGGTGAGGGAGAGTAGATGTTCCTTAAGATCTCTAGATAGGCTGAATAAACTTCAGTGGGGAACGTGTACCAAAGAACATTGGTTAAATGCTTGATTAGATGGGGCTTAATATGTATGGCAGAATACATGAGGTTCAGCTGAGGGGTGGGAGGCATAGATGGGAGGAGTCTTAATTTCATTAAGGACTGTTGTATGAAATTTAAAAACTTTATTAAAATATTGAAAAGTGAAAAAATGAAAGGAAAGCTTTGATATAATGATGCAAATTTATCAAAACTTAATTTTCAGATATTTTGGAAATACCTCACTTAGGTATAGAGATAGTGCCTTCCTCCGGTCTCTTTTTCAGTGGCTTGTTGGTCCATGTGGCTGGATATCTCTTTCTCTGTTCTGTTGCTGCGCCACAATCTCTCTTCATCCTTGCTTAACAATTCTAATTTGGTAATTATTTGACTTCTCTTAGTAAAAAATTGTCCTGTAAATTTATGACATTAAATAAGTTGTACTTTTCTTCCTTAGGCCAAATAAAGTTGCATTTTTCTAGCCTTGATTCACACTGATATAAGGTATAAAAAAATTAAATCCTGACGTAGTTATGCCTATGTCATGAACATTCGTTCTAGGTAGTATGTGTGAAATGACATTTGAATTCCAAGGCTTGGGCTACCATCTGTGAGAAAAAAGCTAATAATAAACATAAAAAGTATATTTTCAAAATGAATCTGTGAAGAACATCACTAATTCTATTCTAAGATATTGTTCTTGGTAAATATTAAATAAGATAACAAGGGGAGCCAGACTCCGCTTGTGAAAACAACATGACATACAAGAAAGTCAAGACTTTATTTGGCTTCATATGCACTGTACAGATTGAAAAACGACTTAATATAAGCATTGAATTAGCAAGAATATCAAACTGACCACATGAGAATATTTCATTTCTTCTCCCCCCCTCCCTCTCTCCCTCCCACTCTTCCTTCCTTGCATCGTTTTAATACCTTGGACTCTATGATAAAATTAGATCAATGACAGATAATGCAGCTTCATGATTTAGTCAGAAGCATTCTAAGGAAAGAAAAAGTTAAAAATAATTCAACTCATGTTCACAATTTATAGCTATGGACTTTGTCACATTGATAAAAAGCCCATTAAGCATTTCTCTTTTGCTCCAGGGAGGAAAGGAAAGTATTTATTTACCTTCACGATAATGAAAGAATTGTCACCTTTAAAGAACATTGTCCTTTGTCCTCAAAGTAGAAGCATAAAATCACAGAGCATTTTCCTGTGAACATTAGAACCACCTTGATGAACATATTTTCACAAAAGTTTTTTCTGTAATAAGAGAGGGGTGTGCATTTGTTACATGTTACCAAGTACCATATGTTGAACTTCACAACTTTCCTAACTTTAGCCTTTCAACAGCCTCATGGGCAAAGTTTATTGCACCATTATCCACATAAGAACAAGTTTCAGGAAACATACATGATTTGAGGATGCTGTTTTAGAAACTAGAGTTAGGGGGCTGGAGGGATGGCTCAGAGGTTAAGAGCACTGGCTGCTCTTGCAGAGGACTCGAGTTCATTTCCAAGCAGCCACATGGTGGCTATGAACCGTCCTAAACTCCAGTTCCAGGGGAATCCAAAGCCCTCTTTTGACCTCTGCGGTATTGCACATACGCATATTACTCACATATACGCAGGCAATACACTCAAACACATAAAATAATAATAATTTTTTTTAAAAAAAAACTAGACTTATATTTGAACTTATACCCAAAGGTGAAGTGAAGATTCTCAGATTCTCTCTCTCTCTCTCTCCCTCCCTCCCTCTCTCCTTCTCTCTCTCTCTCTCTCTCTCTCTCTCTCTCTCTCGGTGATCAATCTGAACTAGTTGATCAAGAGAACAGATGATGATTTTTTGGGCTTAGATTTGCAAAATGAAATATAAATAAAACTGTGATTTACTTAACAGAAGAGAGTTTATATTTCTCTCCTCGGTTCTCACAAAATGGAATGCAGCTGTCTTAGAGGCCTGGATTCCTATTCAAAGTTTTTCTATTCTGAAAATGTAGTTTGGTTTCTCTTAGGCTAGATCAAATCGTAACTATATACAATTGAAGACATAAATATAGTCTAGAAACTAAAAAATAAGATAAAGTAAATACAGTAGGAACATAATGAGTAGAGGAAATATTAATGTGTTGTAAATAAAATGTACACCTGGAAAAGAGTAATAAAAATACAATTTTAGATTAATATTACTATATAGACAAAATTCTGTCAACGTTAATAAGGAAACACAAGATCAAGAAAAGATAAAGTCCATCCCATCAGATGGACTTGAACCAGTGTCTAATCTACAAAGAGGAGGGTCAACTCAGAGGAAACATCTCATTCATGCTTCTAAGTGAAGCCAGACATGGTCAGGCAGGACCTTTGACTTATCTTCATATAAATGGAACTGGTAAAATAAAGGAGCCAGGAGCTCCTCCCAATCCCATGTGATCTCTGAGGAACAGATCCTCAAATGACCTTAAGTGTAAAAATTAATTGATTTATACAAAGAGGAGGGTCAACTCAGAGGAAACATCTCATTCATGCTTCTAAGTGAAGCCAGACATGGTCAGGCAGGACCTTTGACTTATCTTCATATAAATGGAACTGGTAAAATAAAGGAGCCAGGAGCTCCTCCCAATCCCATGTGATCTCTGAGGAACAGATCCTCAAATGACCTTAAGTGTAAAAATTAATTGATTTATCTGGGCCAAGGGCCAACTCTTAAACACCCAAAAGGAAAGTAAAACCGAAAAGTAAAGGCATCAGTATATTTCTTTAAGTGTTCAAAGGATTACACATTCCAGACATTAGGATTAAGTCCAACTGGTCCAGCCTTGGAAGATAAAAGAAAAATGGGAGGAACGCAATACAGGAATGCTTTTGGAAGCCCTTGTCAAGAAATTCCAATGGACTCTTATAAGAACATTTGAAAATTGCCCTGGTCTAACTTTTTTTTAGCTTTCTGGCTCGAACTTGTAATGC
>NW_008354016.1:1809526-1824617 GCF_000622305.1 Nannospalax galili
AAAAAGACCCCAAAGAAAAGTAGCCAGTTTTTTGGCTAAAAGTCAAAATGTCCTTGGGCCTCTTAGCAATATACTCTGTTCCAAAGACCAAAAATGCCAAGAGTATTTGGGAGCTTGAATCTAATCCCTAAAAAATTTTAAGATTACCTCTTCAGGGAGGGGAATGTTAGAGTAGCCAAAAGCCCCATAAAAATAAATCAATCAATCAAAGAAGAAAGAGTACATGAAGTTAACAGAAAAAGTGATGGGGAGATATGGGAGGAGTTGGAGGGGAGGGAGTGGAAGTGGATTTGATCAAAACACCTTATATGCATGTATGAAATTCTCAATAAATTATTTATTTAAAAAAAGATTTATTATATGAATGCGCAAAAACTCAATAAAATATTTAAGAAAAAATCAGCATAGATAAACAAATAGAACCATATTATAGGGAATATTGAGCAATTAGAGATAAAATTTGAGAAATTTTATGACAACGTGTTTAAAAATACAAATTGGAACTGGGGAGGTGCTTGCTCCAAAACCTTGAGAACCTGGGTGTATCTCAGACACCCAAATAACAATCCAAGCATGAGCCTACCTACTTGTAATCTCAAGTCTGGGGTGGTGGAGAAAGATGACCCTTAGGGCTTGCTGGCCAAGTTAGTGAGCTCCAGGCCAATCAGGGACACTGTCTCAAAAAAAGTTTATGGTGGCTGAGAAAGAACAACATTGGATGCTGAAGTTTTCCCACCTGCCTGCATACACAGGTGTGCACGTGTGACAAGCACCCAAACACACAGGAGCACACACACACACACAAAACATCTCCACAAAAATTAATTTCATAGAAATATGTAAATTAAAAAGTCATTACATGCAAATAAGCCCACAGTGATTTATAATAATTAAAGAAAATTAATCATTACAGAAAAATCTATATAGAAGGAAAGCAGGATGTCTAGATGTCTCTAATTGATGTGGTTTAACAAATTTTCCAAAGGAGAGAATCTTCTTATGATTTCAGAATTTAGAAAAAAGTTTAAATTACTTACTAATTTTATGAAACTACTTAAGCTCGTAATGATTCTGCAAATGCAGTGGAGCCAGGAAAATATTCAGTCATCACAATTTATTAAATGGAGGCAAAAATAGTGCATAAACCTTGTTATAGTCACATAGTAAACTGACTCACATTGTCAATGTGTGTGTGTGTGTGTGTGTGTGTGTGTGTGTATGTGTGGTGTATATGTGTGTGTGTGTGTATGTGTGGTGTATATGTGTGTGTGTGTGTGTGTGTGTGTGTGTGTGTATGTGTGGTATAGGCAGTTAAAAATACTTCTTAATATGGCCCATCCTGAGAATGTGAAGATGGTTTGAATTTATAAAACACATTAACATAACACAACAAATTGATCATATAAAGAAATGATATAGTAATATATGCAGCATTTATTCTTTTGAATTTTTAAAGTTTATTCTAATTTTTTAATTATGTGTATATGTGTGTGGTTGGGTGGGTAGGTGCACAATGTGAGTGCTGGGGCCAACAGTTTAGAAGAGGGTGCTGGATTCCGTGGAGTTGGAGTTTTGGGCAGTTGCAAGTCACCAATATGGGTGCTGGGAAACAAGCATTTAACATAATGCAGATCTTTTTATGAGAAAAGTGAACAAACAGTCAATTTATGAAATTACCTTTAAATCAGCAAATATTCTAGTAGTGAAATAGAATTGTCCTACCCCCTCCCAATCTCTACCTGGAAGATCAAATTAGATTAATGGATATAAGTGCAAGTAACTTCCTGAGTCTTCCTTTAACGGCCACCTGGTCCTCATTTCTCCTTCTTTTCTTCTTTCTCTGCATTCCTGATGGTGTGGATGAAGCCTTGAGCCAAGAGATGTCAGAGCATGGAAGCAGAAGTTCAAATGGTTAATTACATGTTAAACTGAAGCTTTTCAAACTTACTGACATGTTAGAGAGAAACATATTTAAGATGCAGTTACCATGATTTCTTCTTAACAATATACTGCAAGAACTGGTAAATGTAATGAGAGAAGAGAAAGAAATAGAAAAGGTATAAAGAAATAAGCTTAAGTTAGTCTGGCGGAGTTCTAGATGGTGTCCTTAGAAAACCACAGAGCTTCGTCTCTCACCCTCAGTGAACTCTCATTTCACAAGCATAACGATTTTCAGAAATATGAATCGATATTTACAGACAAGTATACCTATCATCATTCATCAAAGTTCCTTTTTTAATAAATGGAGCCGAATACACAGTTCCACGATTACTCATACACAGAGAATAAGTATCTGTGAGATGTCCAACCCTATATGACACATCTGCAATGGAAATGGAGCCTTTACACTTAAGGTTCATGGAACATAGTGAAGCTTCCTCATGCAACAGAGTGTGATGAACACAGAGGCACAACTAGCCAAAGAATAGAGAATAAATGTCTGCAGCGTGTGGGTCCATGGACGGGACTGCTATATTAACCCTCACCTACCCAGGGCTCAGAAATCATTGCAGAAAAGGGTGGAAAGATTGTAAGAGCAGGGCTGGTGCATGACCACAAGGAAGAGTCTTACAGTCTCCTGGGAACATGCTCACATGAACTTACAGCAATGGCGTCAGCATGCATAAGATCCATCAATCAAATGAAAATCAGCATAGAACCTGGGAAATGGGCAGGAGACCTCCTCACCTTAGCTGAGGAACTGTTGACAGCTGATCACTGCTGGGTGAGGGACAGTACGTCTTCTTGAAGGTAGTGACTCCAGATATGCTGAACAGGCTCTACTGGATGAACTCACACCAAGAAACATCCGGATACACGAACTTGACTTGATATGCCTTAACATATATGACAAAACACTTGAAATCCTGTGAGTAGGCTATGGGAGGAGGCAGATGTATTGTATGAAATCCACAAAAATTCAATAAAAGTATACATTGAAGAAAAAAAAGAAAGTTGTCCATGTCACCCAGGCTTTCCAGGTTACAAACAGGCAAGTGCAGTTTCCCTGTAATTACAGTACCTTCCTTTCCTTGTGTTGCTTCTCTCCTTCCTCACGAGACTTGCCCAGGTCGTGTGTGTTTGATTCATTTTTGAAGCATCAGTTCTTCTTTATTATATCCCCAATTTCTAATCAAAACCGAACTAGTGAGGTGTTTTTGTTCACATCTGTCCTTACACCTGTCTTAATCGTTACCGTTCCTTTACATATAGCTTGGGTGTGTCTTCTCTCTTGACTTTTCCCCACTTTGGAGGGCAAACCTTAGCTTATTTCCAGGCTTATTTCCCTCTAAAAACATTGGTGCTTGTGGTTCTAAGGACAAGGTCAGACAATACAGCTCTGGGTGTCAGGTCAGACTTCAGCCTCCCAAACACCACAAAAATAAACAAACAAACAAACAATAAATAAATAAATAATAAACAAAAGCAGTAAATTTTACAAATATATGGCTAACCATGTCAAATGGTCAGATAGAAGCAAAAAAAAATGCCGAGCAATTAGCACAACACTCAAGACCTTGGGAAGCCTTCATCTGGGTATTGATTGTTTTGTGGTACGGGGGATGAAATTCAGGTCCAGTTCTCTACCACTGAGCCTTCCCATCCCTGCATCAGTGCTTGAAAACTAGATGGGAGATGAGTTTGAGGCCATATGAAATGTAGCCTACTTTCAGGAAGGGGTTTGGTTGGTAAAGAGCAATCAGCTTAAAAGGGTATTAGGTATAGGAGATGAGAGGTTTTCCATGGGAAAGACACGGTAAGATTTTTTTGGCTTGTGGGAAAATAGGAGAGAGTAAGATTTAAAGTATTGGAAAATGGGAAAGAGTAAGGCTCACTGCAGGAGCAGCATCTGGGACAGGACTGGGAAGTGGTGGATCAGGAGCACAGGTGGAGAACGAATCTTGAACGTGAGAAGTAATGAAAAGTTGAACAAGCTATCTCCCAGAAGAGAAAGGAGACAGATGGAACAGAGAAAGAGGATCAATGAGTTCTAGCCTGCTGTGTGTCCAATCAGCCTTTCCCAGAAAGGATACTTGGCCAAGAAATCAGGAAACCGACAGGTGGTCCAAGGTCTACTGGGTAAAGTTAATATATAGCTGTCGGATCATTCAGGTCTGAATTTGGGGACAAATAAGAAATGGAGGAGAGTAGATTAAAAGCAATTACTTCAAATTTATGAATTGTATCCAGTTGCCCAGACACCAGTCTCCTGACCTGTACTTCTCCCTCCCTTAGTGAGTGGAGTTGGAGCACTTCCCGTGTGGAGGTCATTCTAACATCATCAACAAGCTGAAACAAGAAATGAGCTCAAATGAAGCCCCCCGCCCCCGCTGTGAGTCCTGAAGCTGAGCCCTTGATCATGTGTACAGCCCTCTTTCACAGAGGAGGAATCCAACTTTCAGAAGTCTCTACAACGATCTGAATTAGTGACTGGAGATGACCCCATGCTCCACTTTCTTCACTTTGGGACGTATGAACATATAAGCCATGTTCTCCTTTCTTAACTCGTTTCTGAGTTTCCCTCCCTCAGGAGAGCATGATCTTCTTCCAGGGCTTTGTTCCTTGATCACTGCTGTCACCTCAGCCTGCTGTTGGCTCAGCTGAGGACACAGAAGAAACTTGATCACATTGATTGAATGGATGACTTTCAGCTAGTCCAGCGCACATTTTATTTCTCCATTACACTTACACAGACAACACTTCAGGGTGAAACTGATAGTCCTAAGAACCCTCTCAAATCAAATAACTTTTTTATGAACTTTTTTTCTTCACTGGTGTCCTAGTTTGCTTCTCCATTGCTGTGACAAAACACTCTGACCAGTACCAACTTGGGGAGGAAAGGGTTTATTTGTCTTACATCTCCCAGGTCACACTTCATCAGGGAGCCCAAGGTAGGAACTCAGGGCAGGAACCTGGAAGCAGGAGTGGGAGCACAAGCCATGGAGGAATGCTGCTTACAGGCTTGCTCTCCTGGCCCCTGCTCAGCCTGCTTTCTTATGCAACACAGGCCCACCTGCCCAGGGGTGGCACCACCCACAGTGGGCTGGGCCCTCCCACATCACTCATCAAGAAGATGCCCTTCTGGCATGGCCACAGGCCAGTCCAATAGAGGCAATTTCCCGATTGAGGCTCCCTCAACCCAGGTGTGTCAAGTTGACACTAAAGCTATCCAGCACAACTGGGTTATAAAACTGGAGGGAAGAAAGGAATTCATACTCAGTCTGCATGGCTTTAAAACTAAATATTGGAGGTAATTCAAGGTATTTAGATAGTTCTCCCTGAAAAAGTTGGAGGGATTGTTTATGACAAAATAAAACAAAGATGAAAAGGGAGGGGAGAGAGAGAGAGAGAGAGAGAGAGAGAGAACAAACTAGAGCTTATAATGCAGTGAGCTTTGTGATCTGTTTTTGTACATATTTATCCATACCTTTGTGTCTAGGTCTGTGACCATTTTTGTGTCACCCAAAACAAACATCATTGAAAAGATTCACTAGAGCAGCAGCTAGGTGAATGTTAGGAACGTCATAACTTCTAATACCCTTCATCTGCTTCCCTGGGGAAGGGAAGGACAAACACTCCGATTGTGTCCATCTCAGAGGAGTTAAAGGAAACCACATGCATTAGTCGCTTTTCTGTTGCTGTGACAGAAACACTGACAAAAGCAATTTATGAAAGGAAGAATTTATTTGAACTTATGGTTCCAGGGGTATTACAGTCCATCTTGGCGGGGAGACATGGCAGCAGAGGTGGCTGAAAGAGGAGCAGAAGCTAAGCTCTACAACTTCAAGCAGGCACAGGAAGCAAAAGAGCAACTGGAGATCTGGCAAGGCTTAAGAACTCTCTAAGCCCACCCTCAGTGACATGCTTCCTCCAGCAGGGCCACCCCTTCTAAGACCTCCCAAAACAGCGCCACTACTGGGGACAGAATGTCCAAATACTTGGAGCCTATGAGGGACATTTTCATCCAAAGCACTATGCCACAGAAACAGCTTACCTGACAGAAGCCTTGCTTGTAGAATCAGAAAAGTAATCAAGTCTTGCTTTAACAGATTTAAGTAGAACTGAAGAGATGGCTCAGTAGTTAAGAGTACTTAAAACTCTCACAGAGGACTTGGATTTGGTTCTGAGTACCTACATGGCAGTTCATAACTGTCTGTAACTCCTCCAGTTCTAGGGGATCTGATGCCCTCTTCTGGACTCAACGGGCACCAGGCACACACTTGCACATATATACATGCAGGCAAAATGCATGTGTGTGTGTGTGTATATATATATATATATATAAATCTTTGAAAACACATTTCAAATTAGTCATGGTGAATGAACAGATCAGTACTTTTATTATTTATTATGTGATAAGATGTCAAATAAAACACTGTATTTGTAGAATTTTTTGTTATGATACAAAGCCAAAACCAAGTGTGCCTCATATTCTATGTTCAGAGCACTTACCACTTTTCTAGCAGAGATTAGGGGAAAGTACCACTTCAGAGGACTTGTACCCACCGATCCCTCCACTCCCCAGCACTATTCTCAAGCAAGAGAAGGGTTGACTGGGGAGGCAAGAGTTCAACCTTCTGTGTAAGAGGTGAAAACATTGCTTTTCCCTTCTTAGTGCAAAGAGGGTAATTCTAAGAATACAGGCAGGCTGATAGGGCCTGAAGAAGAGCCTCATAAGGATCTCATCGGGCCATTCTGGGCTGTGGAGAATTAAGTTACTCTTTCTGATACTGAACATGTTCATGAGACATGGATTCTGGAAACGTTCTGAAGGTTTGGTGCATAGAGCCTAATCTTTCCTCCTGAATCTTTCCTAGATGTTTGGGAGCACACATGGGCATTCAGTCTGGTCTTGAACTTACTTTAGCACAAAAGCCCAGGTTAGTAGCCCTTAAAGGGAGAGTGCTAAAGTATACCTGGAAGGGAGAGGATAGCAGCCTACTCCATCTCAGTTCTCCAGGACCCTTTGATTTCTAAAGAGTCTTCGTCGGTTTTCATAACTTCATGGAGACTATATAAGAAAATAGCAGAAGAGCGATCTGGAGGGATGACTGAGGTTTAATTCCCAGCACCCACGTGGCATCTAACAGCCATCCATAACTCCAATTCCAACACTCTTCTCTTCTAACCTCCACAGGTATGAAGGACATGAGTGTACTTACACACATGCAGGCAATACACTCATACACTTAAAATAAAATAATAAATAAAATACTTAAAAAATAAAATCAAATAGAAGAAAGTGAACTTTAGAGCTGCCAGGTGGTTCCTGGACCAGTTCCTAAAAGCTTACTTTAGAGAAGAGGTTGCCATGCCTAATCTTTTATGAAAGAAAAATTGCCCATGGGGTGATTGTAACTATTTGGGTAAAGACAAGTTAATAGAGAGAGGAAATGTCAGTCCTTCCAATCTGACATGAGGAGAAACACTTGATTTCTCCCCCACCCCAATCAACAAGTAGCTTAATATTCTTGCATTTTTATTCCATTCAAGTAAGGATCAAAATATCCTTCAAAATAAGAAGGTAAGTCTTTCTCATTTGCTGCCTTTGAAAATAAAATATAAAACCTGATGGAACAAGCGAGACAGCAGTAACTCCCTAAAGAAGAGGGAGAGAAGTAGAGTTTGAGGGACACTAAAAATAAATAAGCAATTCTGATTACTAAATATTTAATGGAAGAAAGCATAACAGGTTTTTGAGAAAATAAACTGCCTAAACTTCACTGTTGAATAAAGGATTGTTACACAAAGAATAAATAAGGCTTGTTCATAAATCAGGTTAAGGGCTTGCATAGAGGGAAGGGCCAATGACCATGCACACAGAATAGTGCAGGAACACCCTTATGGGTTAAGTGAATCTGGACAGTATAAGAATAAAAATCAGTTTATAACTTATGGTAGAGTCTATAATATAAAATGGGCATCACAATATTGTCTACCCCCGCGGTTCACTTGCCAGGACACCCACAACCCTTCCATCACGTGCAATTTCTGTGCCTTCATCTTCCACCCAAACAGAACTTTTGACTGCTGCTCAACAGCGTCCCTAATCGAAGGTCTGATGCATGCCTTCTCAGGCTAGGTGATATAAATGTCCTATTCTTTACACTGCTGTTCTTTGGGGACTCTCATTCTACAAAGCCAAATTTGATATGGATATAGGGGTGGTCATGTGGGATAAAGCAGGAACAAAACATAAGACACTAAGATGACAAGCAAATACACACTTCTCAGAATGTTGGGGAGGATAGAGAAAATAGCCCAGATAGATGAAAGGGACAGCATGGCAAGGGAGAATGGGGTAGGCAGGGAAGGTTGTACACAGCACATTTAGGGAAATCTCCTCTGGCATAATATTTGAACAGAGATCTTCAGGAAGTGAGAGTAACAGGTAGCTGTTGGAGGAGCATTTCAGGTAACTGGAGGGCACTCAGTGTGTTGAGATGGAAGCAAAGCCACTACTGTGGATTAAACAAAAGCAAGTGATGTGCTCAGTGGAAGGAAAAGTCCTGGGAGCTTCTTATCCATTTCCCAGGGGATCTACCAGCAGCTGATCACTACCGGGCGAGGGAGAGTTGTATTTTAAGGGAGTTGTGCTAGATAGGCTGACCATGCGCCAGTGGAGGAACTCACATGGAAGGACATTTGGGAACACAAAGGACTTGATAGGCCTTAACATATGTGACATAATGCCTGAATCTTGTGGGGGACTACAGGGGATTCAGATAAGGAAGGGGGGGGGCTCTAAATATGATTAAAATGTATAGTATGAAATGCACAAAAATTCAATAAATATGTACTGCATTAATTTTTTTAATTAAAATATATTTTAAAGAAAATATAGCCTGGGGTTGTAGAGATGGCTCAGCGGTTAAGAATATTGGTTGTTCTTACAGAAGACCAGGGTTCAAATCCCAGCACCCATACGGCAGCTAACAACTGTTTGTAACTCCAGTCCCAGGGGATCCAACAGCCTCTTCTGGCCTCCACAGGCATTGCATGACATGGGTGCACTGACCTACATGCAGATAATACACGCATACACATAAAAAATAAAATAATAAATAAAAAAGAAAAAACGTAGCCAAATACCTTTGGCTAGAGAGGTCACAGATTTTAGAGAAAACCCTGAGGCTGTCACATCCCTAAACAAATGTAATTTCTTACTACGTGAAAGATATGGATCCTTATATTTACAGACAAGTGTGCCTGTCACCACTCATCAAAGAAACTTCTTTTGCAACAGATGGAGTTTCATGACTGGTCATACACAGAGATTGTCTGTGAACTGCCCAAACCCAAAGTAACTTCCATACCTAATTATCACTAACATAGTAGAACAGGGCATAGAGTGAATACTAATGAATCTCTCAGTTCTCATCAATGGAGCTCCCTCATGTAACAGAGGGTCATGAACACAAAAGGACACAAATGGTCAAAGCATAGAGGATAAGAGTCTGCAGAGTGTGTGTTCCAGGTCAGGACTCCTATGCTAAATTCCATCTATCCATGGCTCAGGGACCATTGTAGATGAGGGGGCAGAAAGATTGTAAGAGAGAGGCAGGAGGTGTGTGACCATATGGAAATAGAGTCCTACAGGCTCCTGGGACCTTGCTCATATGAACCTACAGCAATGGTGCCAGCACAAGACCCATGCAAACTCAAGTAGACAAAAACCCAGCACAGAACTGTATAAATGGGCAGCAGACCCCAATCTTAGTCAAAGAACTATTGGCAGCTGATTACTGCTGGGTGAGGAAGAGCTGATCTTCTTAAAGGGAGGGACTCTAGGTAGGCTGATTAGACCTCAATGGATGAACCTGCACTGAGGGATATCTGTGGACACTAACTACATGCTAGGCCTTAACACAAATGACAAAATGCATGGAATCTGGGTTGAGGGGGGGACTGTGGGAGGGTACCAATCGGGTAGGGTATATAAAATGATTAAGATGTTCTGTATGAAATACACAAGAAGTCAATTTAAAAAATAAATAATGTGCTGGGAAATAGAGACAGGTATTACAGGATTCTAGGGACCATTGAAAGGATTTTACCTTCTATTGAGCACAGTAATTTAAAAATATAATTATATTTCATATAAAGATTCTTTGGTCAGAGGCAGACTGCATATACCACAATGCTTTCATAATATTACTGTGGGGTACTGTAGCCATCTGAGTTTATGTAAATGTACCTTATAATGCTCACATAGTATTGAGTCACCTAATGACCCATTTTTCAGACTGTAGCCTCACTGCTATCTGTTCTTGGAATGCATTTTTACATACTTGTCCCTTTCATCTTTCCTGTGTTGAAGCTCTACCTCCACCTCGGTATGGTATTTGGAAGTGAGAACTTTGGAAAGTAATTAACATTAGATTACAATATCAGGAAGGCCTCCTCATGATGGGATGAAAGACCAGAGCTTGCTCTATCCTTACAAGACCTGAGAGAATGCTGTGTGAAGAAAATGTGGCTCTCTGCAAGCTCCTCACTTGAACCCAATTAGTCTATGGCTTCCTGATAATAAGCATCCAGTCTCAAAAACTGTAAGAAAATAAACCTCTGGTGTGTAACGTACTCAGTTTATAAAGTTTGTTACAGCAGACTGAGCTGCCAAAGACAGTACAGCTATATCTACAGTAATGCACAGCATACCCACAATGTTAGTTAAATATCGTGTTTAAATACAACTTTTTCTCAAAACTTTTTCCCTCAGTCCACTTCTACCAGCTTTCTGGGGACAAAGGTGCTAATTGAGCATTTCACTGCCTGAAATAGCTTAATGGCTGGTTTCAATTACAAGGACATTTCCAGTTGCATTTCTAATATTCCATTTTTGTGCAAATCTGAGTGAGAGCATGAGCCTTTAGAGGGGTGTCTGTCTTTAGTAATTGGAATATCTTTGATGTCGTTTACACACTGCACTATTAAAGTTAGAAAGAAACTTCTCCTCTGTGCAAACTACAATCTTTGTTGATAAATGTTCTGTTGATTACCTTGGCTTTGAAGGGGAAAGAATATCTTTTATTCATTCTCACTGCTCTGCAGAAGCCCTTCCATCTACATTTCTTTATTCAGTTACAAATTTTATAATTTAGACTGTCTTCTCACACCATCAGATATTTTCCTTGTTTAAAACAGTTTCTGCCTCTTTTTCCCAGGGTTTAGCTATCTAATTATTTCATACATAAGCAATTATAAAGCATAGTTTAACTTTGCCTATCAATCAACTAAGGTTCGCATGACAGTTATCAGTGTCTATTGGCAATACTTCCTGATTAGCTATTTCTCTTAGCTCTTTAAAATCTCTAGCACCATTATGATTCCAACTGTGCTGATTCTCTCTTTCTGTGTTTTGTAAGATTGTTCAGACATCACAGAATGGTAGGGAATTAAGTACTTAACCTTGCTTTCCATTTTGCATTGAACACCCTCTAAAACTTGTATGTTGAAGGGACAGGCACCAGGTGATGCTGGGAGTGGTTGGAACTATTAGGAGATGGAACTTAATGGGGATTTTTTTCTAGGTCATTTTATGTGTGCATAAGAAGAAGAAGATGGGGTGGGGACTGCTTCCTCTTTCTCTTTTGCTTCCTGGCTGGGTGATGTGAGTAGCTTCACTTTACCATACTCCTTTTATAACATATATCACTATAGGCTCAAAGCAATGGGCTGGAGTCTCCAAAACTATCAGATAGACCTTGATTCTCTTCTCAGGTGTTTTGTAACAGCTGAAAGCTAACGAAAATATTTCCCAAGAGTTCATCATAACTCAGTATTGGTTACTGCTTGGACTATGTCTTTCTTACCCTGTTGGTGTGACTGGTTCTCTTCTATTCTTATTGGCATGCCTCACATTTGCATTAGATTAAGGAGACAGGCTTTTGGGTTCAGTTATTTTTCTGCCTCTCTAGGACTTGCATCAGCTTTTCTCACAAAGGGAGAGGTTGTTTACCATTTTAAACTCATGACAATTTTTCTTGAGGGACACAAATTAACTTGTTGGCCTGTTTCTCCAGAAAAAAAAAAAAAAAAAGCAGCAACATCTATCCCTGGGGCTTACTGCTCACATCCCCAGACCCATCTAGGGTGAAGTTAGGGCATAGATAGTGTTTTGAAACCTCCTGCTCTTAACTTTAAGCCATCAGAATCACTCACGTAAGAAATCTTTAACGTCTTCAAACTGAAAGACCATTGGGAATGCAAATTGTCATCTGGACTCACAGCAGAATCCTAAAAATGAAATAGTCTGTCATTTGGAAAAAATAATGAACTTCTCTCATTAAAATAATATGGCTTATCTTATGTGGCACCTCTCAGACTAACTGTGATGTTTACGTGCTGGGGAAACCAGGATCATAAAAATAAAGCGAACAGATAGCATCACTGAGACCCAAAAAGTATATTTTCAAAATTTATTTTTTCTATCATTTATCACAGCTTTGAGTTTTTATGTTTACAGAAAGAAAATTCTGAAATTAAATTCACAAGGTTTTATGAAAATTTTATCATACTCTTGGAAATAAAGTATTTCATTTTTAAAAAGGTAAAACGTGTCCCTCCTTTCTATCAGTTGTATTGGGCACCACAGCAAAAACATTGACCAGTTTAAGGAGAAGTAAATAGTCCTCTGAAGTTTTTACTAGATACTTATAACATGGGACATGATTCCTAGCTTTTGAATCAGATAGATCTGATTTTATTATTTATTCCCAGTGCAGCCTTGGATAATGTACTTAATCTCATTAAACCTCAGTTTTTCTATTTGAGAAACCAAAATGATATTAGTGCTTACTTCTTAGGGATATTGATAGAATTAAATGAGGAAATTAAACATAAAGCATTTAGCAACACACCAGGAACAGAGTCATTGTACAGAAATATTATATAATAGTATTAAAGCTGCTATTATTAGGATTATTGTGTATTTTCACAATATTAGTACCTAAGATTATAAACAGCAGTATAATAAACCACTCCCTTTCGTTTGTAAGTATAAATCACAGGCAAGTTACTTCACCTTTCTTATACCTAATTTATATCACTGTTAATATTTCTCAGACATGTAGTGGACTACAGCAGCTGCTTAACTCTGAACAAGCTCATTTTAAATATTTTATTTATTTATTTTTTATTCTATGTGTATGAGTGTATTGCTTGCATGTATGTAAGTGCACCCGTGTCATGTAATGCCCAAGGAGATCAGAAGAGGATGTCAGATTCCCCTGGAATTAGAGTTAAAGATGGTTGTTAGCTGCCATATGGGTGCTGGAAATAGAACCTGGGTCCTCTGCAAGAGCAGCCAGTGCACTTAACAGCTGAGCCATCTGTCCAGCCACCCAAATAAGCTACTTTTTGCCACTTTGTTGTCTAAATGATATTTGATGAAAGAGACACCTGTCTTTCTGGGTCTGCAACCTAAAGCCTGGCTTAGCAAAATCGAGTTCCAAGGTTCTGTTTTTCTTTTATTGTCAACACAACCACATTCTCCATTTTCTCTCGTGATAATAAGTAACAATGAAATCTATATTAAAGTCATAAATAATGACAATAAACCATTATAATATACAACCTCTCATGATGTCACGCAGTATCAACTTTAGTGATTTCCAAATATAAACAACCATCCCTTGATTCTTTCCCCTAGCTAATACCATCTTCATTTATATTAAAAAAAAATACAGTACATTTAATTATGTTCTGTTAAGTACAAATTAGCTATATAGATAGTGTTATCCTTATTCTTCAGATAATAAAACTAAAGTAATTTAAGTGATGTTTAAAAATGTCTTTGTCAAAATAAAAAGTAATATGTACCGGCTGGTGATCTGATGACTAAACGTTCAAGCACCAAGGGTATGGCCTTGACCACGCAGATCTGCACTTACAGCCTATGAAACACTGGGAAGGAGAAATTTTCAAGAAACCACTATAAGAAAAGTTATTGCCCAAATTTATAATACCACACTTCATGTGTTTGGGGTTGCTCTCCTTTTCCCATGCGTAATTCAGGCAGTTGTTTACCTACAGAGGCTACACCTGTTCCTGTACAGACCACCAACAAATCTTACAGTTTAAATAATAGAGGAGCTTGATAGAGTCTTGAGAATTTACACACCATGCCAAGTTTCAGGCACCCTAGCTATAACAGCTGTGTGTTAGTTGACATAGGATGAGGTATTTATGCTACCAGTTTCTAAGAGCAGTTACAAGAGCTGTGGAGCAATAATGGATCATTCAAGTTATCTAACAAGTTGAACATCACATTATTTGAAAAGTGTGTTCTAGATGCTGCTTTAAAATGATCTTTTCGTGAGCCCAGGCATACTGATTGAACAGGAAATCACAGGAGGTGGTGCATTCAAGTGGCTGAAGGCATTTGTTAGGGGACTAATATTTTTTGCATGTGTGTGCAAAGCTACAGAGCAAGTACAGTATGTCTTTCAAAACTTCTCTTATTCAGATCTATAAGAATTTTGTCCTTAACATTAGCTAAATTCTAATAGACCAGGACATAGACACGTAGCTTTCCATAAGTCTGCCCACTTTCAGAAGACTATGGCCTCTCTTTTTCTTCTTCCTGTTGCTTTCGTAAGCATGATTATCCTAACACATTGGTCTGTTGTCCCAACATTTTGGACTTTTTAACTCTTTTTAAAAACTCCCCACCATGCAACTGCTAGCCTGCCAAGTGTCTAACCTCCATGCTGACTCTAAACTCCTTTTTCTTCTGCCCTCCATTCTCCTACTGAGAGCAGCTTCCAAGTTATAGTCCCCACCCTTAAGATTTTTTTTTTCTCTAGAAGAATAATTTTATTTACTGTAAGGAGTAGTACAAAGATAAATGTGTAGGAAAATGGCAAAACATGAATTGTGTAACTTCTCTCATAGTTTCTCTCTTTTCTTTTTCTGTTTATTTTTTAAATTTTTAAATTATTTATTTAATAACCATATAATTAGAAGAAGCATTTTATTACAACAGCATTGACATAATCAATAACAATTTCCAGAGCTAAGATGCATCTCTTTCAAAATTGGCTGTAAATTTTTAGGCTTATATTGGAATTATTACGTTTATACAATA
>NW_008354016.1:1824790-1841317 GCF_000622305.1 Nannospalax galili
ATCATCAGTAGATTTCAATGGTGATGTTTTTCACATCTACTAATTATTAAGGAGCAAATTTTTATGCTTTGAAGAATTTTTTTTCTCTTTTTTTAATTTATACACCCACTTTCCAGGTAGCACCCTCCCATAGCCTCCCTCCCCCCACTAGAGCCCTTATACTCTATCCCTGCTATTGTCTGCTATGTTGTCGGCACCCTCAGCCATTCCCCACTACTTTATACTCTAATAGAATTATCTTAAAACTTAAAAAAAAAAAAAAAACAAGAAAGGGAGGGAGGGAGGGAGGGAGGGAGGGGAAGGAGAAGAGAAGGTTAATCTTTTCAGGAGATTCAAAATGACGAAAAGCCAATGTAATAGTAGATAGCTGCATTTTGGCGAGTGTACCTAAAATCCAGTAGAAGAAAGACTGAAACTTGGTCAAATTTCAAGACCTAGAACAGCAGCACAGGAAGAGAAACAAAGTACTCTGGTATCTGGCACCCTTCATAGCTGGGAGGAAGTTCTCCAGTTCAGAGGTATGAAAGACTCTCAGGAAATGGTCTCAATGCATGCTCACAATCCCAGCTACTGAGCAGTTTCATAATCCTTACAGTATTATAGCTTACTTAAAAGGATTTCATGACGTCTTCCAGTGAAACCCTAGAGTGCAACAGCTAAGAACCATCTTGAGAAGCATGTTAGTCTCTGAAATGGGACTACTGTAGGTGCCAGAAACTCTTTCATACTCCCGTCTCTTGGATTTCACTGCACTAGTTATTGGGTAGTGTTAGTGCAAATCCAAGTTGGCCTAGCAGAGTGAATGCAACCTATGCCCAATGGTTAACCTTCACTTAGGGATGAAAGTTCTGATATGATAGAGAACAGAGGACATCACACAAGAGAACCAGTTAAGAGTGCTGGCCCTCTGAGACCAAGGTTGTACCCCAAATCCATGCCCACATAGTTCTTTCCTCCCTTCTTACCTATAGAGTACTCAGTACTGAAAATAGACCATAAAATTAGACTCAACAAACTTTCAAAAATGAGGTCATAAATTGTATCCTTTCTGATCACTTTGGAATAAAAAGAGAAGTCAAAAGAAGATACTTTAGATATTACCTAAATACATGCAAAATGTTGCATATTTGAATGAACAGTGAGTCACTGAGGAAGTCAGAAGGGGAATGTGTGTGTGTGTGTGTGTGTGTGTGTGTGTGTGTGTTTGTATGCATGTGTGTGTAGTGGTGTACTCCCCCATGCAGGTGCATGTGGATGCCATAAATTGACATTGGATGTCCTCTTCGATTGCTTTTATCTATGTATTTATGGTATGTATATTTCACCTGCCACCATGCTTGTTTTTATGTGTGCTCTGCAAACCTGAACTCAGGTCTATGCTTTCACAGCTACCATTTTACCCATTGTGTTACTTACTTCCTGAGCCCTCCAAAGGAAAATTTTAGCATAAAAGTGGAATCACACCATACAAAAACGTGGATAATATGACAATTGAAGTAGTAAGGAGAATGTTCTTCTCAATGAGTGCCTGCATCATAATAAACTAATAAATATAACTGATTAATTAATGAACAAATTAATTAATAGCTTCAGAGACTTAGTGAGTAAAGTTCTTGCTATGCAAGTGTGAGAACCTGATTTTAAATCTCCAGGACCCATATAAAACAGAACATAATAAGAGAGAATTCCTGAAAACTTGCACGTCAGCTAGCTTGACATTCACAACAGCAAACAATAAGACACCCTGTATCGAACAATGTACAAAGTGAGAAATTAAGCCTGAGGTTCACCTCTGACCTCCACATCATTCTATGGTATGCACATATCTACCCTCACAGGCATGAACAAATTATGTTTGGAATTATTATACCTCAACACAATAAAGACTGTACTTGACAAACACACAGCCAACATCAAACTGAATAAGGAAAAATAGAAAGCATGTCTTCTAAAATCAGGAATGAGACAGGGTTGACCACTCTTAGTATTATTGCTCAATATAGTACCAGAAGCTATAGCCAAAGTAATTTTTCAAAAGAAAAAAAAATAGAAGACAAATAAGAAGGAAGTAAATGATCCCTGTTTGTAGGTTCTCTGATTATATTTATGGAAAAAGTTAAAAAGCTAAAGACTCCATGAAAGAATTATTAGAATTGATAAATTCAGTATCAGGATGTGAAGTCAAGATATAAAGTTCAGTAAATTTCCTACACACTATTAACAAAATTTCCTGGGTCTTATACCAATGTCAGGTGTGAGCTCCATCTTGTGAAGCAAGCCTTAAATCCATCCAATCAGAACATGGTTGGTTACAGCCATAATACCTGTGCCTCTTTTGTGCCAGTAGATACATATTAACAAGCCAGTTGGTGACGCATGCAGGATTTGCAGCTGGGTAAGGCTGATGATGACTTTTTTCTTCCATAGCACCTTCCAGCACTATGAAAACTAGTCAGGAGCAATGAAGCTTTCAAGTCAACTCCAACTTGATTTCCTTTCATTTGTTCTATGACTTATATACTGTCATCAGCAGTAGGGTCTGACTGTTAAGTTCTGGTGATTGACTAAGAGTAGGGGAATGAGGAGTAGGTTTGAGGGCCTGTGAGACCCCTGGACAACAGGGGCTAAAGAAGAAGTTTACTCCTGGCATTGAGCTTTTACTTTGGTGTCTAGTATGGGCAATTTCCCTCTGTTATAAGCTTTTAAGCCCTTTTTATTATATATATATACACACATTTACACATATATACACATTTACACATATATAATATATATATTTACACATTTACACATATATAATATATATGGTGGTAGGTTTCTATCCATATGTCCCTTCCCATATGTCCCTTCCCACTCTTCCCTGCTCTCTCATTTCCCACTCCAATTAATTCTTCTTACTCTATCATTCCACTTTCCCAATGGCCAATTATCAGCTTTTGACCTTTCTAGAATTTCAAATTGAAAATTGCATACCTAAGAATTCAAAGCTAGAATCCCACTTTGAGGGAGAACATGTGATGTTTGTCTTTCTGGTTCTCAGTTACCTCACTCAGGATGATTGTTCATAGTTCTATCCATTTACCTGTGAAATTCATAATTTCATTTTTAACAGCTAAATGATACTCCATTATATAAATGCATTATCCTTTCATTATTCATTCATCAGCTGATGGACATGTAGGTTGTTTCCATCTGCTCACTATTGTGAAAAAGGCTGAATGAACTTGAATGAACAGGTATCTCTCTAGGGGGGATACAGAGTCTTTGGAGTATATGCCCAAGAGTGGTATATCGGGTTACATTTGTAAAAGCATTTCTTAGCCATTGCATTTCATCTTTTGAGAATTTCCTATTCAGTTATTTTCCCCATTTTTAATTCAGTTGTTTGTTTTTTGATGTTTAGATTTTTTAGTTCTTTGTGTATTCTAGACACTAACCCTCTGTCAGAGGTATAACTGGTAAAGACGTTTTCCGTTCTCTAGGTTGCCTCTTGACCTGAATGTGTCCTTTGCTGTAAAGAAGATTCTTAAGCCCTATGGCTTTCAGTGAGTCCAGTGTCCCCCTCACGGCACTGTTTATTGTTCCCAGTGCAATGCTCCTGTTTTGTTCACAACTTCAAAGCATTTATGCTTCTTTCTTGGCAAAATGATCATTTTTCAAATCCTTTTACTGTGCCTTCAGCTCTTAATTATAACTGTAAACAAACACCTTCATTAAAATAAATTGCTAATGACCACACCACAGCCTGAATGCTATGGTGTCTTGAAATTTCATCTACCTAATCATTCAGTCACCTCTGCATTTAGTATCACTCATATTTTAGGACACAGGTAGAACACAGACAAATTCTTTGCCAGGTCTAACACAAGTGGCCTGATTTGGTCTATCTTGTCTGATTCCCAATAGAATTATTATCCCCCATGTGACCCATGAGCACAGGCTTTGATGCCTGCATTTCTGATCTTCTAAGTTTCCAGACTTTCCCGTTAAGTGGATATTAAATCATTCTAGTGCCTGTTTTGCCAGAATCTCAGAACACTTTCACATTTCTCCTGCAGCACATCTCCTAGGGCCCAATAACCCCCTGATTAGACTTATTCACAGAAATAACCCTACTTCTCTTATATGTATTTTCTTTCAGATTAGCTACTTCTACTTTGCTGTGCCTGATGTTCCTGACAAAGAAAAGGGAATTTGTATTTTGGCTCACAGTTTCACAGGGTTTCTTTAGTACACCACAGTGAGCCAGACATGTCAGATTTCATGACACCAGGAAAATGTGGCAGAAGAAAACAGATATGATGAAGGAACCAGGAGTCAGACTATAATTTTCAAAGGTTTACCCTGAGTGACCTACTTCTACCATCCAGGTAACACTTCCTAAAGGTTCCACAAACTCCAAAAACAGAGCTGCCAAGTGGTCAATAAGTAATCAAGGATGAGCCTCTGGAAGATATTTCAGATTCAAATCAAATATATCCAAACGAAATGAAATCAGAGTAACAAAGAGATACATGTATGACCATATTTATTATAACTTTATAATATTTAACACAGAATCTCTTAGTATTCATAAAAAAGAATGGATAAAGGAATATGGTATATCTATACAACAGATAATTAATCAGCAATAAAAAATAAATTATCATTTGTAGAAAAACGAGTGGAGTTGGAAGACGTTATCCTAAGTGAAATAGCCAGACACCAAGATAAGAACTACACTTTTTCTCTTATGTAGAACCTGAGAATAGAATAGTAATTACCAAGGATCCAGAAGGAGAGTATGCCATGGAAGGACAAAAGAGACTATGGATTCAATCAGTGCATATTGAAGCATAGATATCACACTGATTCTCCCCCCCCAAAAAAATTCTTCTTTTCCATGTTTTTACATTAGAACCCTTTTAAATTTATTTTATAAAGATTACAAGTTGTAGTTTTTTGTTTTTTTGTCTTTTTGAGACAGGGTCTCCCTGTAACCCCAGCTGGACTGGAGCTCACTATGTAAGCCAGGCTGGTTTTGAACCCACAGAGATCCACCTGCCTCTGCCTCCTTAGTCCTGGGATTAGAGGCCTGAGCCACTATGCCGCGCATTATAGTTAGTTTTTAATATGAATTCCTCATTGGAAAAATCTTCTGTTTCAGTCACTCTGATGAACAAAATGAAAACTTTCAATAAAGTCTTATTGAATGACTAAATGAACAAATGAAAACTATGTAGTAACAGCTCAGTCATCACTTTAAAATTTACTCTTATAATTTCATGCATACACAATGTTCTTTAATAGAGGTCTCACCCCTTCCCCTTACTACTAACCCTTCTCAAATTTCCACACCCACTTTCATGTCTTCTTTTGGTGACCCATTGTATTTAATGAAGGTTGCTTGCATGAACATGGGTGGGGCTTATTTGTTTGAATGGGAGTAATGTACCAGAGGCTATACCCCTTTGGGATATGACTCTCATGCCTCCTACTCCTTTAACTACCCATAGCTTCTCTTGTAGGGGGTGCAGGATTAGAAGCCTCTCCCAACCCATGCTGAAATGTTCATTGGGTTCAGTCTTGCACAGGTCTTCTGCAGGTTAGCCACTGCTGCTATGAGTTCACTGAAGCAACAGCCATGTCACATGCACAGGACAGCATTTTACAGTCCTTGACATCCTCCAACTCTCATATTATTTCTTCCCTCACTTCCACAATATTCTCTAAGCCTTAGAAAATGAAGACATTACAACATATACCAATGGAACTTAAAAAAATAGAAGGTTATACTTTATAAACCCATCAAACTGGAAAATCTAACAGAAGCAGGTGGGGGAATGGAGATATGGCTCAGAGGTTAAGAGCATTGGCTGCTCTTGTGGAGGGCTAGGGTTCCATTCCCAGCATCTACATGGCTACTAACAATCATCTCTAACTCCAGTTTCAGAGGATCTGATTCCTCTTCTGAAGTCCAAAGGCATTATATACACATGGTACACTTACATACATGCAGGCAAAACATGTTTACACATGCAATAAAAATAAATATATTTTATAAACTGAAAATAAAAGAAATGAATTTCTCCATGCATACTGACCTAATGAAACCAAGATGAGATAAATATTTTAAGCAAACCCATAACAATGATCTTGAAGCATTAATAAAAATAATTCTTGCAACTAACAAAAACCCTAGTCCAGATATAGATTCACACTATAATTCTACAAGAACTTTAAGGAAATAAAAATGCTTATCAAATTATTCCATGTAGTAGATGAGAAAAAGAATGCTTCTAAGCTCTATGAAGAAAGCATTACACTGGTTTTAAAACTAGATAGAGGGCAGGGTTATTTTCAAATGTTCATATAAGAGTCCATTGGAGTTTCTTGACAAAGGCTTCCAAAAGCATCCCTCTATTGGGTTCTTCCTCATTTTTGTCTTCCAAATCTGGACTAATTGACTTGGAAGAGTGGCTGGATACTCAGGGGATGAGTCCAGTGACCCTGCTTGGCACTCCTTTAATGAATGAGCACAACTGTCAACAAGCCTAATTGTGACTATGTTTAGTGATCAGGATCAGCAGAAGACATGATGATGGTAGTTATTTCATGCAGAAGGGACTACTGTATAGCATCATCTTCTTAAAAGGACCTGGAATTTAATAGGATTTGGTGCTAGGAGCCAAATTGCCCTGTTCTGACTTTTTTCTAGTTCCCTGTCTAGAACTTGTAATGCTATTTACTCTTTCCTTTACTTCTCCTTCACATCTCCTATTCATGATTCAAGGACTGCAATTTGGGAGTCTTTTAGATAGACCTACTGAAGGGTACCCCAATTGCCTCACCCTGCATCCTTGTTCAGCATGAAAGAAGCCAGAGCGGTCTATGTTCCTATTCCCTATCAACAATTTGGGTAACCCCTTCAGAGGATGGCATGATAAGAATAGGAGGAAGGAATTGGCTAGGCAGTAGGGTAAAAAGACCCCAAAGAAATGCAGCCAATTTCTTGGCTAAAAGTCAAAATGTCCTTGGGTCTGTATCTAATCCTTAAAAGATTTTAGGCTTACCTCTTCAGAGGAGGGGAGTGGGCATAGATTTGATCAAAACATTTTATATGCATGTATGAAATTCTCAATAAAGTTTTTGTAAATATTTTTAAAAACTAGGTAGAGGAGCAACAGCAGGAAAGAAAACTATAGACCAATCTCCCTCATGACATCAATGCAAAATTTCTCTATAAAATAGTTATAGATCAAATTCAAGAGCACATCAACAGATCATCCATCATGATCAATTAGACTTCCTTCTGAGATGTAGAAATGGTTCAAAAATATAAATCAATAAATGTATTCATTACATAAATGATTTAACCAGAGAAATCATATGATGTGATGACAAAACCCAAGATTCCTTCATGATAAAAACCCTAGAGAGAAGGGTTAGAGGAGACATATCTGAACACAATAAAGGCAATATATTACAAACATATAGCAAATACCATATTAAATGGAGATAAAGCATATCCACTAAAATCAGAAAAAAGACAAGGGTATTCACTCTATCTAATTCTATTCCTTATAGTGCCTGAAGTCTTAGCTAGAGCAATAAGAGAGGAAATAAAAGCAATTGACATAGGAGAGAAGTCGAAGTATGTATATTTGCGGAGGACATGATTATATATAAACAAGGAACTAAAGACATCACCAGACTCCTGCAGATGAGAAACATTTTCAGCAGAGTGGCAGAATAAAAATCAATAACCTTCCTATATACAAATGACAATCACACTGTGAAAGAAATTAGAGGAATAATTCCATTCACTGTATCTTCAAAAGTACTTAGAATATGGGCTGGAGAGATGGCTCACTGGTTAAGCACACTGGTTGTTCTTGCAGAAGACCCAGGTTTGGTTCCCAGCACTCACATGGTGGTTGACAACGTTCCATTAATCCAGGTCTGGGGGATTCAATGTCCTCTTTTGAGCTCTGTGGGCATTGCACGACAAGTACACTTACATACATGCAGGCAATACATTCATACACATAATAAAAAAAATAATGAATAAGGGACTGGAGAAATGGCTCAGCAGTTAAGAGCACTGACTGCTCTTGCAGAGGACCAGGGTTCATATCCCAGCACCCACATGGTGGCTAACAATCATCCATAAGTCCAGTTCCAGGGGATCTGCTGCCATCTTCTGGCCTCCTTGGGCATTGTATGACACAGGTGCGATACACTCATACAAATAAAATAAAAATAATTTAAAAAAATTCCAAAATATCTAGAATAAACTTCATCAAGGAAATGAAAGACTTCTCCAGTGAAAATTTTAAAGCACTGAAGAAAGAAATTGAAAATACTAGAAGATGGAAAGACCTCCTATGCCCATGGATTGGAAGCATCAGTATTGTGAAAATTATAACCTACAAACTCAATGCAATTCTAACCAATGCACAAAATGACAAGTAATTAAAACGCTTTCCTTCAGCTCACTGAAAAAGGTAGACGTTGTATAAAAATATCAGCAAAGAGAAAGAGGGTGTGCCAATGACTATGCGAAATGCATTTTTGTCCCTCTTGCCCAAATGTGTGAAATACAAATTTCATGGGCTGATGAAATTATTGTCTAGAATATGTGGGCAGCAGCGAAATCCTTTATCAGGAAATTAGCTTTCAGAAAGTGTCTTCTTTTTGAGCTCTAACCTCTTACAACAAACATTTTGAGATTTCAAGATTTCAAGAATACTACTGCAGTCTGTGTCTGTGCTAAAGTGTGAATCAGAAATATTCTTGTTCGTGGTCACTGTATCATACCGACTTCCAAGTTAATATGAGCGGAAAATAAATGGAAAGAAAGATATAAGGTAATCAGAGGAAAATAATCTTCTTTGGGGCATGTGTGAGCTGGTTCTCTGCCTGAAGAACAAGTCCACAGTAAATTTAAATATTATCAAAAGGGTAGTTAGTGGGGCTGGAGAGATGGCTCAGTGATTAAAAGCACTGGCTGCTCTTGCAGAGGACCCAGGTTCAACTCCCAGCACCCACGTCAGCTAACAGCCATCCAAACTCCAGTTCCACGGAACCTGACACCTTCTTCTGCCATCCACGGACATTGTACAAAATGGGTGCACTTACACACATGCAGGTAATACACTCATACGCATAAGATAAAAATAATAAATAAACATATTTTAAAAAGGGTATTTAACATTGTATTTTTACTGTGTTTAATTTTTGTAAATGCTATATAAATAAAATCTCATATCAAAACCTTTGAATTCTCCCATAATCACAGTAATATTTATGCTAAAGATTTGGGCATAAATTGACTTTTCATGAATTTTAAAATGTTTGCATATCTTCTGACATATCCTCAGGACAGGATGCTCATCTCCAGTCCCAAGGTTCTTCCACTCATCACAAAGACATACTCCATCTCTTCTACCTCTTGGCTTATAAGGGAAGCTCTGTCTCCTCTCCTCCTACTTTCTGAGGTTGGAGAAGTTCCTGAAGGTGTTGATATATGCTGGTTTCATTAGTTCATGCTTCTAACTGCCATGCAGTTAACTCTGCCTCACAATTTGAGACATATTTTCAACCTTTACTTCATCTTCTCTTCTTGGACTGCTCTTCTTGAGAACCTAAGTGAAGATAGTGTGGTTTATAATTGGGTATGATTCCTACATAAAATTATCCCTGTCTCAGAAGCCAGGACATGTCTTTCAGAAAAATATAACTTAAAATCTGATGGGATTATATCTTTGCTTATTCTTCACTGTTGACATTGTAGTTATTTGTGGATTTATATTTTACAAACAACTTTTTTTGGGTAATTTCATTGACTTCCTCAAAGACCAAAATAAATTCAATTTAAGTATGCTTTAAACTTAGAGATGAATGTGGGTAATAGAGTCATCTGTCTACTACAAAGAAATTCTACCCACAGCATAGGATGTCTCTATATTTTGTTTTAGAGTATCAAAATTTCTTTAAACACATATTATGTGTCCTGAACAAAGCTAATTATGAAATGACTTAGAATGTTTTGGCTGCTGTTACATGGAAATTTATTTTGGTAAATTATATCAAGTCACTCCTTGCTATATAATTTTATAGTTTAATTTTTAACTAGTCTTATTTCTGAACATTTTAATGACTTCTAAAACTTTGTAATTTAGTTTTTTCTAGATGATTACATAGCATGTACACATAATGCATGATGTGTCTGAAATTGTAAAACAACTATCTCTATGGTCCTCATTCTCTCCCATATTGCCTTGGGAGTTAGGAGTCCAGGACATTCCATAAAAGAGCTTTGGCTTCTAACAGAACCTGTAAGAGCCTTCACTGGGGGTCATATAGCTTTAGTAATTCATATCACTGGCCATCTAACTCCTTACATTTTTTCCAACTGGTTAATTGTCAGTCCCTAAAAAGAAAAAGGTAGGGGATAGAGAGATGACTCCGAAGTTAAGAGTGCTTGCTGCTTGTATGGGTGACCCCAGTTTGGCTCCTGACATTCACATGGTGACTCACAACCATCTGTAACTCCACTTCCAAGGGATCCAATACCCTCTTCCACATGTGGTACACACCCAGACACACACACACACACACACACACACACACACACACACACGTGTAGACACTCATACACATAAAACAAAAATAAATAAATCTCATTTTATACAAGATTGAAATGAGAAAATTAATTTGGAATAGAGCAAAAAGTCATTTCTCTGAGAAAGAATTTTAAGTACAAACTTAATCTCCCTCCTTGCCATCACATCCTGTTCCTAGCCATCTGGAAAGAGAGCTGTCACAGATGTATTGGGAAAAGAAGGCGTGGCTTGCTTTACTGAATGGGTTCTCCACAGATTCCAGCTGCAGTCAGAGAGGCTGATATTTTGGGTAGCAAAGCAGCTGGGCCATTCTGGAAGGATTAGAGAAAAAGGACAACACATTTGATGTGGGCTTTCCTTCATTCTGACTGAAGATAACTGCTGTAGTTCCTCTCTATTAGTTAGCTTCCCAGTGCTGTGACAACATGCAGGAGTTAACTACTTGAAAGAAAGATTTTTTGGGCTCACAAGTCCAGAGGTTTCAGTCTATGACTATTTGAACTTCCTTTGGGCCTGTGGCAGGCGGAACGTCATGGCAAGGGGCATACGGTAGAGCAAAGGTCTTCACCTCCTGGAGACTGATAAGGTGATAAGGAGAGAGGAGAATGAGCCCCTAACATCTGCCTACCACCACCCTAGACAGGTGCTTCTTATCATGAAATACACGTGCACACAATGTAGATTCTAGATGAGGCCTTGTCAGCTGAGCCATTGCTTCGTAAATTCTATTTATAAGCTCAGAACTTATAAGCAAGTTTCCACTTCAAAAGCTGGTCTCTCACTATCATCATGGTTGATTCTGCTTATTATTTCTATAGCGACATTAGATTTCAACCAAAGTTTTTGAGCTTTCGTATTGTAGCTATTTTCTCAAGTGCTATATATACTACATAGTATATGCTGTATTACGCTTGGAGCTTTGCTTCAGCTTTAACTCAGTTGTGACGTGAGTGTGGGTTCTGGTTTGCTGGGTGTCTTCTTGGCTGGCATTATGCTTTTTTTTTTTTTTTTTTTTTTTTTAAAACAGATCAAAGCAGTAGAGTGGCATTGACTTCTATCCATGAGCTATTGCTCGTTATCAACAGAAGCCTCCAGAGTGCCACAGGTCTATTCTGTTCTGAAAGGTTTTAAATATGAAAATAAATATAATAATCTGCTAAATAATTTTGTTTGTATAGATCTAGAAAAAAGGCAGCTCTTTTACTTTGAGTTGCACAAGTAGAAACAACTTAAAAACAGCGATGGTAATGAACAAAAGACATTAATATAATTTAATTTGCCCAAAAAGAGACTGTTTCTTAGGATAGGAAAGCAATCCATTCACTAACTGCAAATAATAACCCACACATTGCTTCAAACTTAATTTTATAAGGTCCTATTCTCAATTGTGTAGGAGTAAGAGCCCTATAGAAATACTGAGAAACAATGCTTCCTACTCTCCGTCTTCCTTTCTAGTCACTTCCCCAAACATTACATCATAGCTGCTTCATGCCAATATTATTCTACTTAATCATTTTTATGAGAATTAAGTTGCCAAACTTTTCATCAAGCATGCTGTAAATATTGGAAAAATACAGACTTTGTGGTCACATTTTATTTAGTGTCCTACAAAAAGATTATGTAAAGTCTGTACCCACACATTCAAAGCAAATGGGGCGGTTTTCCTGGCATTCTACAATACCATCAGACTCAACCTTGGGGTGCCTGGAATGAAATGTTATGATGGGAAGTAGTGAGATATTAACCCAAATTTCAGGTTGCACTGAGCGTAAACAGTACCTATTTAACACGAAATTCAAGCAAAAAGCGACGCTTTGGTCCTTTGCGAAACAAAATCTTACAAAGAAAACAACACATTAGAAACTGAAGAACTTGTTTATTGTTTTCCAAAAGGGTAAGATTTCATGTACAAATGTCAACCATAATCTATGTTGCATAAGTATTTTGATAGAAAGATTATTCTTCAATGTGGTCCTAATACAGGATCCTGACAGTTTAACGATAGCAAAGAGATCTCTTTTGTTCTGGGGCATTTTGCTAATTGGCTGCCTTTTTTGTTTGTTTGTTTGTTTTTTTTTGTTTATTAGAAGAAGCATTTCATTACAACAGCATTAACCTATTATTTTAAAGGTAGAAAACTGGACTTGTTAACATGAATAACACAGTGGGAAGCTATCAACAGTCAAAACAGAGTCACAGGCCTCAGTCTAAATTTGATCTTCTTGTCACACTGGATGGATTCCCTGAGAGACAAGAATGAAGAGTGCGGAGGGAAAACCCCTATAATAAACTGCTTTTTAACAGATGGCTTGGACATCAAGCCTCCTCTTATAAGGAACCATGTAAAGACTGTGTGAATGTAGGAGTATAAGGAAGTATTTTTCTTAAACTGATAATGAACAAAATGCCAAAACTGTTACTCAAGGTCATGGGAAATGGAAAATACACCATGGGCATTTTCATTGCCTTTACATTTTTAATTATGGCTTCCCCATCTCTTACTGGGTTCTTGCTTTATTTTCTTTTTGAAGTTGCTTATGCTTCCTGCTCTTTGCCATTTGCTGTTAGGCTGCCACTAGCAATTCCATAAAATATCCTAATGGCCCCCTGTAGGGCTGTGGTAGTGAAAGGTCTGCTAATGTTTTCCATTATGACCCTGGCCCCAGAGATGTTTAGATCACAGTCATCTTAATTTGCATTAGACCATAGGGAACATGTCACATGGGTCTTGGAACTAATATTTTTGGTGCATTTGGGAAAAAAAAAAAAATGTAGCTGAACTTCCACCAGAGTTGTATTGCCAAAAGCACTGATTCTAGGTACAGTAGCATTTGCTGGGGTTTTAGCTGAGTAACTTCCATAAAAGTTAATTGAAATTACCTGAATGAAGCCTCAAGTGAGACTTTGAAAATAGAGACTAACCTTGTAAGTGCCTCATTCTCTTTTTACCCTCTTCCCTTTTCTTAAATAGCATGCTATCTCTGATTAGCTAGAACATAACCTTACAGATGAAGGTGAAATGACACAATGATTAAAAACCAACTGCACCTCGCTTAAATAAAGTACTCCAATAAAGCACAAGACAAAGCAGTTATTTTGAAGTGTCAGAGTGACCTAAGATAGGCATAACAGGAAGACACAAATGTCTGCGGCAGGGAGGCCCTGGGAACAGTTACGGTCCCAGCATGGGGGCCTCACACTTGACTTGGAATCAAGGCCAATTAGACAGAACTTTGAAAACTGTTTGCAGTTCATTTTCTGGCATGAAATGAGATAGTTCAAAAGTTTCATTAAGATTTAAAGAATCAAGAATAAAACAAAGAAATTTTGGAAACAAGATCCAGTTACACCCACATCATTTTGGCCTTTGAATTTTTCAAAATATTTTAGCATTCAGTTATTCTTTGAGTCATTGTCAATCATAAGATTCCAATTTTCAAGAAAAATAGATGAATGCTTGGCCAGCAGTGTGGGTATATAGACAGAACTGAATTGCCTATTTATTAGGAAAGAATTTGGAACAAGGCTTTTGATTTTTCAGAAGTTCACTGATGAACAACATTCAAGTGACAAATGCAGTGTCACTTTTACAGTCTCTTTATTGAGACTTATTATTTATTTATTTATTTATTTATTTATTTATTTATTTATTTATTTTGTTTTGTGTTGCTTTGAGACAGGGTCTCCCTGTAGCTCCAGCTGACCTGGAACTCACTATGCAGACCAGACTGGACCTGAGCTCACAGAGATCTGCCTTCCTCTGCCTCCCAAGTGCCGGGATTAAAGGCATGTGCCACCACGCCTTGTTTTATTAAGGTTTATTATTATTACTATTTTTAATATTTTATAATTGTCTGTTAGGTGGTATGTGCACATGTGTGTGAGCAGATGCCCACAGAGACTATAGTTATCAGATCCCCTGGAGCTGGAGTTCCATGCAGCTGTTAGCTGTTCATTGTGGGTACTGGGAACTGAACTCTGCAAGCATCTTCTGCAAGAGCAGTATGTGATCTTAACCATGGGACCACGTCTTCATCTCTTTAGAGGTCTCCTATAAAGGATAAGTGAGATTTATATATCAAGCATATCTAAGAACTTAGAATATTCTCATTTTTAACTTCTTTGATGAAGGCTTACTTGAGTCTCATAGGTGGTGGTTACTAGGCTAAGATGAAATTAAAATATGGATATTCTGTGTTGTAGATGTGGCTCATTGGTAAGAACCTCCCTAATATATTGCAATGTCTTAGGTTTGTAGTTAAGAATAACAGAAAATAAATTACTTCATTAAAATAAATAAATAAATATTCTCCTTTTATTAAAGTTTTAACATTTCATATTTTTATTCCTTACAGCTAAACATGTTTCCAAATATTCACAAAATTTTGCTTTATTTATTTTCTAACCAAACTAGAAAGCATTATAGTTGAAAATGGGGATCTAAGACAACACATCCTGTGGAAACGCAAGAGAATGACATCTTGTTTCCTCTCAAGTGAATTTAAGAAAATATGGTGAAAGTGAGAGAAGTTAGTACTTCTTGCCAAAAGCCATAGAACAAAATGCGTAGTGTGCACTGCAGTCAACACAGAAAGCAGAATCTGCCGTATGAAATGTGAGTCAAACTCTACAGATAATGTAAAATGCTGACCTTGCCCTCTCTGTGCATCAGTCACTTTGAGTGAGTTAGTTGACTTTATCACCCACTTGATAAGCAGAGCATCTCACAAAGGTATATTCTGCCAAAAGCACATTGGGAAATGTCCAACTTACAACATAAGTAAATGTCCTGGTTTACGTGGAATAGTCTGTTTCTGAGACTTGTTAGTTATTTTGGTGTTATTGTTATTAATTACACCCTATCGTTGAAAATCATCTGTATTTGAATAGCATTGTGTTTGGTCATTCTACCAGTTAATGATTTTATATCATGCTATGTACAGTTCTTTCATACTTCTTTAAAAAATACATATTTTTATTTTATGTGTGTATATTGTCTGCATGTATGTAAGTGCAGCTATGTCATGTAATGCTTGCTGAGGCCAAGAGGGTATTGGTTCCCCCAGGAACTGACATTGTGGATGGATATTAGCCACCATGTGGGTGCTGGGAATTGAACCCAGGTCCTCTGCGAAAGTGACCAGTGATCTTAACCACTGAGCCATCTCTCCAGTCCCCTTATATGATCTTTTTAAAGACAGGGTCTTGCTACATAGCACAAGCTGGCCTCAAATTTGTGCTAACCCTCCTCCTTAGCTGGGACCTATAGATTACTTGGGTTAAGGCTCTGGGAAATCTTGCTGCTAGATTATGCCTGAGAAAATGAGTCATATAATGTGCCAGTTCAGGTAATTGCTTGTTTCCTAAGTTCCTTGCAGTGTATAGATTAACCCTTGAATGTAGTTATTATCAAGTTGAAATGCGTGAAGTTGTTGCTTTTCAACTACTTCACTTGAAAGCTGAATTCCATCTGGTTTAGCCTAATATATCCTACATAATCTGAGATAGGAAAATGAAGAAAGAAAACAAAATTCAGCACAGTAAATGATCCTGAAGCTGAACTGAGCGAGGGAAGGTGCAGGAAGCAGATAAATGTCACTCAACAAGAACTTACTGAGCACCTATTTCTATGTGCCAAGGAACTTGAGTTCAGTGTGGAACTAAATGCAGATAGTTACTCCCTTTATGATATAGTCTATTGGGAGCTTAGAAAAATGATCTCAGTCTTTAAATATTTGTCTTTTATTTAAAGATTATTTTGGAAGAGACAGCTAATTCCCTTTTTAAAAATATTTTCTTCCTTCTTTCACTTTTAGCTTTTTGAAAATTATAGAATGTAACTTCCTAGTCTGGTGGTAGATTAAAAGCTACCTCTGAGAGAGAGAGAGAGAGAGAGAGAGAGAGAGAGAGAGAGAGAGAG
>NW_008354016.1:1841397-1846702 GCF_000622305.1 Nannospalax galili
GAGCTGGAAGAAACAAGCCTGTGTACGATCTCTGCCAGGAAAAAGCTCAGCATGGTGGTGCACAGCTGCACCCCCTGTCTATGCTGCCAGGAAGGTTTTCCCTCCTCTTGGACACAGGTGCTTCTGGAACAGGGAGTTGGGGACACTGTGTGACCTGGCTGCAGAGATGTGATGGGGGCTGGATGTGCCATGGGTGGTGAGATACAAGAGTGATGCAGGCTGTTGAGAAGGAAATAGGAGAGTGATGTGTGAACCTGAGGTTGAGCTTTAACCACAAGTGCCCTAGAATGAGTAGCCCCAAGATGGAGGAGCTATCCCTGCCACAGCCTGAGTGAGAAAAACCTGGGAATGCAAGAACTGCTCTGTAGAAGCTAGAGAGATGGCTCAGTGTGTAAGAGTACTTGCTAGGCAAGCACGAAGGTCTGAGTTCAAATTCTCAGCACTCATGTAAAAGCCCAGGCATGGTTGTCCTCTTCTCTGTTTATTAGTGTTACATATACATATACACAATTATAAATATATTATATATATACATATTTATTATACATTGTTATATTAGATATATATTTACAAATATATGTAAAACACACTGAGTTTAGTTGTTTTGTTCCGGTTTAAACCTTGCTAGATGCAGCTTACATGAATGTCCATCTCTGTCTCTCTCTCTTTCATCATCCCTCCCTGTGAGGAAGTTTTTTCAATATGCCAAAATAGCTGAAAAAAAAGTCAAAGTTGTTTTTTAAACTTCTATTATTTTTTATTTTTTGAGATTTTAAAACACGATTATTTTATTTGCATTATCTCTACATCTCCCAGTCCCCTTCTAAGTCCTCTTGTGCCCCCAACTTTCTCAAAACTGTTTGTCCTCTTCTCTCTTTATTATTGTTGCATGTACATATGCACAATTATAAATATTATATATATACTTATATACATTGTTATATTATATATATGTATTTGCAAATATGTATAAAACACAGAGTCCACTTAGTGGTGCTCACATATACCTTTGTTTGGGACTGTCCACTTGGGATTAGATAACCTCTCAGGAAGCTAGTACATGGAGAGAACTGATTCTTCTTTTCCTAAGCAGCCGTTGATTGCCTGTAGCTCTTCATTTGATGTGGCATTTAGCAACTGGTTTTGTTATTATACAGATGTCGTCAGACTATCACACTGTAGAGATTTCATGTGTGCAGCTCCCCTATCATGTCTACAATGCATTACGTGGTTTGTACCACTAACTCTTACATTCTTTCTGTCCCCACTTCTGCGATGTTTCCTGAACCTTCAACATTAAGGCTCCATTGTAGACCTGTCACGTAATCTGGACACCTCACAGTCACTTATTCTCTGTGTTTGATCAGTTGTGGACATTTGTAATAGTTTCTATCTGTTGAAAAACAAGTTTCTTTGATGAGTGCTGAGAGGTACATTTGTCTGTAAATATATGGATACATATTTAGACTATAGTAAGAAATTACTATAGGTCTAGAAAAGTGACAGAAGTAGGTTTTTCACTAGAGTCTATGACCATGTATACTTGTCTATGTTTACAGTAACATGAATCAATTCCTTCCTATTGATCAGGCCTTAAGTCCAATAATACAGCTGTTGACTAGTCCCAAGGTAAAAATGCTACTATTGCATTAATAGAGATAATTTGATGGGTTGGTCATTGTTGTGGTTCTTAGGCTTGACAGATGACTTGGCTCATTGAGTGGTTTTCTTCCTTGGCAGATTATATAGTATCTTCTTATACCATGAGACCCATTCTTTGGAAGAAGGCTTTGAGGTTATTTCCAGCTCAAGTGCTGCAAATCCTATGTCCAAAGTATGTAATGTCTTCAGCAATAGCAACTTACCTTCAAGTTCTGGGAGATAATATTGTGGTAATAGACTATATTACTTTCAGAGTTTCTTGGATTATCCTGACCAACAACAAAAAGGGAGGTTTCCCTTGCCTGGAACTCTGTATTTGTTCTATAGAAATCAGCTACACACACACACACACACACACACACACACACACACACACACACAATAATACATTTACCTTTGGTTTTATGCACCAACTAAGGATCATTTACCTCTCTTTCCCCTCTCTCCAACTACATAGTGCACCCTCCTTCCTCCCAGGTTAGAATAGTCCCCATTTTTCCCATTATTCCTCTAAAATACCTATGTCCTACTATTGTCCCCTCTGGAGCTCTTTCTTACCCTCACCCACCACAGTTCCTTTCTATTTTCCTGCCTACTGTAGTTACATAGTGATATATACTCGAGTCTAAGGATTTGGAGCTAGAAACGAAGAATGGGCAAGAACACATGTCACTTGTTTTTCTGAGTTTGGATTTTGCCTTACTAAGTATGAGTTTCTAGTTCCACTCATATGCATTCAAATTTCATGATTTCATTTTTCTTTACAGCTGAATAGAAGAACTCTGTTATGTAAAAGCACCACATTTTCATTAACCATTAATCAGTTGAGAGACATTTGTTTCTATTTCCTAGCTACCGTGGAAAGAGAAGCAATAAACATGGCTGAGGGAAAGATACTGAGCCCTTTGAGTAGGTGCCAAGGACTGGAATGTGTGGATTATATGATAGATCTAGTTTTAGTTTTTTTTAACAATTCTCCACCCTGATTTTCATAATGATTGCACGAGTTTGCAATCCCACCAGCATTTGTTGTGGGTTTTGTTTTGTTGTGTTTTTTCTTGATCTTAGCCATTCTGACTGGAGTAAGATGAAATCTTAAAGTACTTTTAATTTACATTTCCATGATTACTAAGGATTTATTTTTAAAGTATTTCTTTGTCATTTCTATGTCTTCTATTGAGAACTCTCTGTTCAGGTCTATAGCACAATTTTTAATTGGGTCATATTTTTTTATTCTTTATTTTTTGAGTTCTTTGTATATTTTGGAAATTAATCCTCTATTGAATTTACACTGGCAAAGATTCTTTTCCATTCTGTGGGCTTCCCCTTCACTAGACTTATTTTTTCTTTTGCTTCAGAATCATTTTCTTTTAATGTGGTCCCATTTGTCAATTATTGACTTTAATTCTTGACCAAATGAAGTTTAATTTAGAAAGCCCTTTCTGTAACTATAACTTCTAGAGTATTGCGTATATATTTTTCTAAAAGTTTCAGTGTTTCAGGCTTCACATTGAGGTCTTTGATGCATTTGGAGTTGTTTGCTTTTGCAGAGTGATAGATATCGTTCCTTTTTTCATTCTACATGTAGGCATCAAGTTTTCCCATACCATTTGTTGAAGATGCTGTCTTTCTTTCAGAGTGTACTTTTGGCATCTTTTTCAAATATCAGGTGGCTATAATTGTGAGTATTCATGTCTGGGTCTTCTGTTTTGTTCTCTTGAGCTACACGTCTGTATTGGCCTAATCTCATATTGCTTTTATAACTATTGTTCTGTAATATAGTTTAAAATCTGATATGATAATCCCCTCAACATTGCTCTTTTTTGCTTAGGATTGCTTTGGCTATCTGGGATCTTTTGAGTTCCATACAAGTATTTTGTTTGTTTGTTTTGTTTTGTTTTGTTTTTTGTCTTTTTGAAACAGGGTCTCCCTGTAGCCCCAGCTATCCTGGAACTCACTATGTAGACCAGGCTGGCCTCGAACTCACAAAGATCCACCTTCCTCAGCCTCCCAAGTGCTGGGTTTAAAGGCATGCACCACCACGCTTGGCCCATACAAGTTTAAAGACTTTTTTTTTTTAATTTCTGTACAAAATGTCATGGGGATTTTGATTGTAATTTCCTTGAATCTGTAAATTTCTTTTGGTAAGGTGGTTATTTTCACAGTAATAATTCTACTAATCCACGGGCATAGGAGGTCTTTCCATCTTCTAGAGTCTTCCTCATTCGCTTTCTTCAAAGATTTGAAGTTCTCATTTAACATGTGTGACTAAGTTTATTTTTAGATTTTTTAGGCTATTGTGAATGGAAGTGTTTCCATGATCTCTTTCTCCTACTGCTTTTAATTGGTAAATTAAAAAGCTAGAGATTTCTGTAATTTGTTTTTGTACCTTGACACTTTGCTGAAAGTGCCCATCATTTCTAGTGGCTTCCTGATGGAATTTTTGTAATCTTTTATGTATAAAAATCACAGAATCTGCAAACAGGGATCATTTGATTTCTTTTCTAGTTAGTTCGTCTTTCATTTCCTTCTCTTGCCTTTTTCCTCCAGCTAGGATTTCAAGCACGACATTGAAAAGAAGCTGGGAAAGTAGACAGTCTGACCAGCTTCCCGATTTAAATAAAGCCAACTCCATCATGGTGGGTGATCATTTTGATGTGTGACTGTACACAATTTTCAAATATTTTGTTGAGAAAGTTTACATACAGTCATTAAGGTTATTGGCCTATAGATTACTTTTACTTTCATTTGCTTTTGTTATGTCTTTACCTGGCTTCATAGGAGTTTGGGAATGCTTCCTCTTTTCTATCTTTTGAGTCATTTAAAGATTATTGGTTGTAGATCTCTGAATGTCTGATCAATATCTGCCGTGGAACCATCTGGGCCTTTTTTAGTCTGGATCCTTTGTATTACTGTTTCAATTTCCTTAATTGTTATGGTCTATTTAAGCTGTTGATCTGTTCTTGATTTAACTTGTGACTGTGGATGTGATGTGACCAGCTATCTCAAGCTTCTGTCACTGAAACTTCCCTGCTAGGATGGACTGTGACCTGGAAGTATAAGTTTCTCCCTTGAGTTGCTTTTTGTCAGAATATTTTTATCAAAGCAACAGAAATGAAACTAGAAAATGAACAAAATTCATGAAGGGATTGAGACCATACATCACGACCAAGTTAGTTTCATCCCAAGAATGCAAGTTTGGTTCAACATACACAAATCAATAAGTTTAATAAAACATAAAAAGACATAAGGGAAGAAATTACAAGATCATCTCAATAGATGGTTGTGCTAGATAGCTTTAGTGTCAACTTGACACACCTGGGTTGAGAGAACCTCATTCGGGGAATTGCCTCTATTGGACTGGCCTGTGGCCATGTCTGAAGGGCATCTTCTTGATGAGTGATGTGGGAGGGCCCAGCCCACTGTGGGTGGTGCCACCCCTGGGCAGGTGGGCCTGTGTTGCATAAGAAAGCAGGCTGAGCAGGGGCCAAGAGAGCAAGTTAGTAAACAGCGTTCCTCCATGGCCTGTGCTACAGCTCCTGCCTCCAGGTTCCTGCCCCGAGTTCCTGCCTTGGGCTCCCTGATGAACTGTGACCCGGGATATGTAAGCTAAATAAACCCTTTCCTCCCCAAGTTGGTAGTG
>NW_008354016.1:1847308-1873543 GCF_000622305.1 Nannospalax galili
GATGTGGGAGGGCCCAGCCCACTGTGGGGGGTGCCACCCCTGGGCAGGTGGGCCTGTGTTGCATAAGAAAGCAGGCTGAGCAGGGGCCAAGAGAGCAAGTTAGTAAACAGCGTTCCTCCATGGCCTGTGCTACAGCTCCTGCCTCCAGGTTCCTGCCCTGAGTTCCTATCTTGGGCTCGCTGATGAACTGCAACCTGGGAGATGTAAGCTGAGTAAACTCTTTCCTCCCCTAGTTGGTGTTGGTCAGAGTATTTTGTCATAGCAATGAAGAAACAAACCAGGACAATGGTGAAAAGGCATTTGACAAGTTTCAACATCCCTTCACAGCAAAATTCCCATAGAAACTAGGAATAGAGAAACATATCTCAACATGAAAAATGCTCTATATGATGAACCTACAGCCAGCATTATATCAAATGGGGGAAAATCCAAGAACTCATCCTCTAAGATCCAAAATGAGACAAGTGTGCTCACTCTTTTCAATCTTTTAGTATCTTTTAATATAACAGTTGATGTCTTAGTGAGACAAATAAACAAAAAGAAATAATAACACAAATAGGAGAGGAAGGAGTCAAATAATTCTTATTTGCAGGTAACATAATTCCATGTCTAAGAGATCTTAAAGATGTCAACAACAAACTCTAAGCAATATAGCAGGTTACAAAATGATATACAAAATTAATAGTTTTTCTAGATTTCCATAATGAACTTGCCAAGAAAGAAATTAGAAGAAATATCACATTAATAGTAGTTCAATATCTCAATAACTCAATAACTCAATCAATCAATCAATCAATCAATCAAATACCTAAGAAAAAGCTTAGCAAAAGATATGAAGAATCACTACAAAGTAAACTTTCAGATACTGAAGAAAGGAATTGAAGAAGACATCAGGGATTAGCAGAATCAATATCATGAAAATGGCTGTATATAAAAACCAGTATAAAGATTCAATATGATTGATCATCACACTATTTTTATGACATTATTCACAGAAGTAGAAAAAAATCCCTAAAATTCATATGAATAAACAAAAGATCCAAACGACCAATGCCAGACTAAGCAGAAAAACCAATCCTGGAAATATCAAAATACTTGGTCTCAAATTACTACATGTCCATACTGAGAAAGGAAAATGGTCCTGATATAAAACACATGTGTAAAGCATGGACTAGCACAGAAGACTCTAATATAAACCACATAGCTACATCTACATAATTTAAAAAATAATTTTGTGTATGAGTGTATTTCCTGCATTTATGTAAATGCACCTGTAAGGTCAAATTCACTACTGGAAGGCCCACGTTCCCAACCAGGTCCCTCCTCCCACCATCCTTACAACAACCTCAGGCAAGAATTCTCCAAAACTGCCATTCGGAAAATCCTAACGAGTTCATTGGACTTACTATGCTTGGGGTGCTGGTTTACTTACAGAAGAGTGGGCACCCCCATCCCCATTTACAGCTGCGCTGCAAAGTCTACACTCAAACATAGATCCTGTGACTTCCCAGTAGCCACACAAAGTGGTGAGATGCCTGCCTCATGACGTTCTTGGCTATAGATCCTTAGCCACTCACCCTCATGTAGCTAAAGTCAACTGTTTGGGTGGGAGGGGTAATTGGCTCCACTCTCCCTTGACTCCTTCCAAAGATGGTGGGAAGGAGGTGGGACTATACCTTGTCACCATAGTGGTCAGAGGCACTTCCAGGTAACAGCCCCATGTAACGTAATGCCCACTGAAGGCAGAAGAGGACCATTGTATTCCCTGGAACTGGAGTTATGGACAGTTGTTAGCTACCACAAGGATGTTGGGAAATGAACCTGGGTCCTCTGCAAAAGCAGCCAGTGCTCTTAACCACTGAGCTATCTCTTCAGACCTCAACTTCCACTTAATCTTTGACAAAGGCATCTAAAACATAAATGGACATAGGGAGTGGAGTGATGGCTCAGCAGATGAGAGTGCCAGTAGACCCTTGTTGCTGGGACCCAACTTGGCTGCTCACAACCACCACCTACTCCAGCTCCAGATGATTTGATGTCCTCTTCTGGAATCTATGGTCATCTATGTTCAGACATGCACAGACCAACGAACTCACACATATGCACATAACTATACATATATATATATAGTTTTATACACACATATCCCCTTCAACAAATAGAGTTTGGGAAACTGCATGTAGAAGAATGAAATCTGATACATCCCTTTCAAGCCATATGCAAAAATCCATCATGATGGATCAAAAACCTCAATATAAGACTGAAAATCTGAAATTCCTAAAGTAAAACATAGGTACAATTCTTCTAGATGCATTAATGCACATAAAACACTGTAAAGGAGTCCAGTAGTTCAGGAAATAATGCCAAGAATGGACAAAGGAGAATGCACGATTTAAAATGCTTCACAGAAAAAGAGGTTGTCACTAGAGTCAAGAGACAGCACACTCAGTGGGAGAAATTTTACCACGTGTGCATCAAAGAGGTTAATCTATCTGGAATGTATTATGAACTACAAAAATTAAATTGTCAAATAAACAATTCTGCAGTCAATAAATGGGCCAAGACACTGTCTAGATGGTTCTTAAAAGAAATACAAATGAAACAGAACCAGCCTAGATGCCCAACGACAGATGAGTAAAAGAATGTAATATTTATACACAGTGGAATTTTATTCAGTTGTATAGAAAAATAAATTATATCTCAAAATTGGATGCAACTAGAAAGAAAATAGGCTAAGAAAAATAAGATAGACTCAGAAAAACGAATACTGAATGCAGTCTTTTCTGGCAGATCCTACATTTAAAACTATATGTTTATGAGAGTGTAGCTCATGAAAATAGAATAGGGTCCATGAGAGGAGAAGAGAGCTTAAGGTTACAAAAGAAACAAAGAGAAGGTGACAGAATGTATGTGGTGTGAAGCCAGGGGAACTGGGATGGAAGATGGGGACCTGCATGAACAGGGTTGGGAGATGGGAGACAGGAAGAGGAGACGGAGATGAGTAAGAACAAGGAATGGGGGCAAGAGAGATGGCTTAGAAAGAAACCATCATTTTGTAAGCTAACTTTACATTTTTTTAAACTTATTGCCAGTCAGATTCTTTTCTTAATCAGAAAATCTAAGCTCATATTGCTATAAACCACTCCTTTTGCTGTGGCCTATTTTGGTTACCTGTTCTGAATTCTGTGTCTCTTTCACCTCAAAGCATCAACGTATATGCTGCTCAGGGGTAGACTACGTGGCTTCTCAGTCTTAATTAACCTGTAGTGTACTTACAGTATCTTTGGCCTTAAATGTTACTCAATAAATTCTCATTAAAGCAAAGACATCCAACATAAATTGGTGATGGCATGTGTTCTCTTGCCTGAGTCTCAGTGAATCTGATTATGTAGATAACATAGATATTATTAGTACTACACACTACCATGAAATTTAATATGCTCATTGGTCATTACATTTTGCAAGCAATAATTTGCTTTTCCTATGTATTTGTGACCTCAGTCTCTTTACATTGATAAGAATCATTTTTTCTTGCTTAAAATGAAACTAAAGAATAAAATTGTCTAATTTTGCTCTTCATTTGCCACTGCTTTTGCAAGAGACACATTTTTATGATATTATATTGCATATTATTCAATTTTCCTATAAAAAATCTATAGCAAGTTTTTCAGAAAACTATAGTTTTTTTTTTTTAAATCAACTATTTCTCTCCCCTGTTTTACTGACCTGAAACCTTGAATCTGTCATCTAGTACTGGGCCTCTCCCAGACGTATGTTCTCTGTGCCTGACCAGATGTGTGACTCTGCAGGGGAGGCATGGATGGAGGAGAGGGTCTAGATTTCAATGGGAAATGTTGTATGAAATTTAAAAAGCTCAATAAAAAATATTTTGCAAAAAGAAGAAAGATGTAAAGGCTAGAAAATGTATTGTTATATTAACTAAACTCATTCCACAATTTAAATAATGATAAAATTTAAAAAAATAAAATAAGTGGAAATCAACCTGCATGTCTATATTTGGGAGGGAGTAATAACCATAGTATTTTACTATATTTAGCTTTGGATTTGAGAAAATATGAATATATTCAATTGTAAAATTTTTCTGCTGTATATATCATAACTGTATATCATATGTATATCACTAAGACAGCTTATCATTTGTGCTAGTAACAAATGCATATACAGCTCTCTAGACATATTATTTCTTACAATGATTTTCAAAAATGTGTTCAGTTATAATCTTTAATGTGTTTAGTGCACTTCATATAGAAATTATTCTAAAGCATTATCATGCTTCAGTTCCAAAGCCTAGGGGAAAGAAAATGCAGAACTGAGTTGCAGAGCAAAAGCATTATAGTAATATAGGCTATGTACCTAGAGTAGAGGTCTGCCTCCTGTTTTTTATATTATGTGTTCAGTGTCCTCAGAGGCCAGAAGGGGGTATTGTATCTCTTGGAACTGGAGATACAGATGGTTGTAAGCTGCCATATGGGTGCTGGGAACAAAACCCACGTCCTCTGCAAGAGCATCCATGCTCTTAACTGCTAAGCCATCTCCCCAGTCCTGGAGAACATATTTTAAATAATTCTGTTTTTAGGGTACCAAACAAATTTTAAGCAGTTTCTCTGCTCCTGCACTGTTGAAGCTCCTTGGGGGTCAGAGGTTTGTATGCATAACTTATCCACTTTGTGTCTCCCAGTACCACACCTGTGTTTTCTCCATCTTACATTATTAATAATTGCTTATGAGCATAACTCAATGTGGGAAATAAGTCTTTCTTATTTTTTACATAAATTTAAGTTAGTTTTTCACTTTTCCAAAAGGAGGAAAATTTATAAATTCAGTGCAAGAATAGAGTGGGAGGAAATTCGACAATTTGATCTGCAATTATTTGAGTCTGATCTAATACTTACTAAGTTTTAATGAATGGGACAGGCAACTTTCTAGGCAGGTAGATAATTAACCCATTTGATAGAAAAAGAAACAGAAGCATAAAAACATTTTGTGATTTTACTAGGATCACAAAGAAAATTAGCATCAGGACCAGGCTTTAATGTAGGCTATTACTATTATTCAAATCTTAAATATCCTCCTGAGACACACTTGTAGAATGCTTGGTCTCCAGCTTGCCACATGGGGATGGTGGTAACTTCAAGGAGGGGACTAGTGAAATAAATTGGTGCATGATCTTGAAGGAAATGGTTGGAGCCCTGCTCCTTTCCTGTGTCTCTTTTTGCTTTCTGATCACCATAGGATAAGCAGCTTTGAGCCTCTCCATAATGTGCTCCTTGAAATGATGTTCTTCCTTACTATAGGCTACAGCAATGGAGCCAACAGCCAAGAGTTGAAATCTAGAAATCCGTAAGCCATTTTTTTTTTCTTTTCTTCTTATAAGTTTCTTCTTAAAATTCAGGCATTTTGTCACGGTGATGGAAAGTTATGCTGATTTGATGAAGAAATGCCCCCCATAGTCTCAAGTATTTGAATACTTTGTCCCCAGATGACAGCTCTGTTTGGGAAGTCATGGATTCTTTAGGAGGTAAACCTTGCTGGAGGAAGAGTGTCCCTTGGGGTGGGCTTAGAGTGTTCATAGCCTAGCCCCACATGCAGTTTGATCTCTGTTTCATGTTTATGGTTTAAGATGAGAGCTCTCGGCCTGGAGAGATGGTTCAGCATTAAAACAGCTGACTGTCCTTGAAAAGGACCTGGGTTCAGGTCCCAGCACCCACACAGCAGCTAACAACTGTCTGTAACGCCAGCTCCAGGGAATTTGATGCCCTCTTCTGGTCTCTGTGGGCATTGTACACATGGGTGCACTTACATAGGGAGGCAAAGCACTTATACGCATAAAATTATAACAATTTTTAAAATTTTAAAGATGAGAATTCTCAGCCTCCTGCCCTCATGCCTACTGCTTGCTGTCATTCCTTTCTGCCATGATGGGCTCTTATCCCTCTGGGGATTGCCTTTGTCATGTTGCTTTAGCACAGGAACAAAAAAGTAACTAATACAAAAGTTGGTACCAGGAGTGGGGTACTGCCATGACAGATCTGATCATGTTGTTTTGGAGGAGGGTTGCAGAGGGATTTTAAAACTTCGAGCTAGAAAAGTGATTGAATGCTGTAAGCAGAGATTAACAGAATATCCTAGTAGGTCCTGGAAGACAATAGTGCTGAAAGTAATACAAAAGGTGAAGGTTTGGCTCATGAGATTTCAGAGGGAAGCAAGGTATTTAATAGTACCTGGGCTACATGCCAGTCCTCTGAATCTGGTTGCCTGAGGCTAAATTAAAATGTAATGGGCTACTTTCTTTGGCAGAGGAAATAGTAACACAGCATAATATTGAATCTGTGGAATGGTTATTAATGGTGACTTTTGTGCAAATCTGCAATGAAATTGAGCAAGCTGTACAAAAAGAAATGCAAAATGTAGTATGTAGAGAAATATAGCACTTAGGAAACAATGTTTCAAACAAGACATGTGATAGAAGAGAGGCTGTAATTATTAAGGAGATTAGTGCCATGAAGGAGAGGAGTCATGTAACAGTGGGAAGGGTGGCCTCAGGGCAGAACTCCACCCAGCATGCTAACAAATTGTGAGAGTAAAAAGCCTAACATATGAAAAAAAAACCTAATGTACAAAAGCCATTACAAATGTGATTCTAGAGAACAAAGGCTCCATCCCAAGTAGGCAGCTGAGCTTGGCAGAATTATTCACGTGGTAGTGGTTTTGGAGACATGGAGGGTACAAGAGTGAGGGGTGCTGGAGTCTTCCTCCATGGTTTAGTAAGGTCAGGCTAACATGTGCCAGTGCTGAAGGCACTATAAGATGGTCTTGAGGGGCAAGGAGGTCATGAGAGGCCGTTTTGTGAAACTGTGAAAGTGGAGTCTGGATTACAGTAGAGATTTTGGAGATGCCAGAGCCATGAAACATCTGCTCAGGAGAGCTGCAAAAAGGGAGTAGAACCAGCCCGAGAGAGATGTATATTACAGAGAGCAGAGCTGAAGGGGAGGAGCCATCTAAGCCCTGAACTAAAGTCCCTGAATCCAGACATGAAGCTTCAGGATTCGGTGTTTTCCTTTGCTGGTTTTCAGTCTTGCTTTAGTTCTGTATTTCCTTACTATCTCCCCCATTCTTCCATTGTGGAGTGAGAATTTATATTCTGATCTATCACATATGTTGGAAGTATGTACTTTTCTTTTGATTTTAAAAGATTGCCTTAAGCCACAAAAGAGACTTTGGACATTTGAACAGAATTGAGGCTGTTAAAGACTACTGGGACATTTAAAGTTTCACTCAATGCATTTTGCATTATTAGATGACCATAAACCTATGGGAGCCAGGTATTGGAATGTGGTGGTTTAAATGGAAAATGTCTTCCATAGGCTAAAGTATTTCAACACTTTGCCCCATTTGGTGCTCTGCTTGGGAAGTCATGGAATCTTTTTGAGGGGTAGCCTTGCAAGAACTGTGTCACTGAAGCCTAGAGAGTTCATAGCCTTGCCCCACATTCAGTTTGCTTTCTCTGTTTAAGTTTGTGGTTCAAGATATAACCTCTCAGCCTCCTGCCGTCATGTACGTCATTTGTTGCCATGTTTTGATGGACTCTTATCCCTTTGGAAATGTAAGCTGAAATAGACTCTTCCTTCTATAAGTTGCCTTGGTCATGTTGCTTTATCATAACAACAGGAAAGTAACTAATACTAAAGCTAACAGCTATGTAATTACAGAGCATTATCATTGAAAAGTTCATTTCCTCCAGAGTATCCTGATACTAAACTAACTTCTAAAAGTCAATAAGTGAAATGAAGAGGTACTTAAAGACTCTTCATGAATTTTGGGATTTTATGTTATACTAAAGTCAAGTGTAGGATTTGACAATAGTGTGCTTGCTTTGAATGATTTTTATAGGAGTTAAGCATAAGGAATTCGGCATCATAAGTGAACTCTGAAAACTGTCCTTTGACAGGAGCACATATGCATATTCATCCAAGAGAAAAATACTGAGTATCTACCATGTGCAAGGCAATCCACTAGTGATGTGTCACAGCTATGGCAATCAAACCACTTTCTGATCTGAAGGACAATGTGAGATATATGCAGGAACAAGTAAAGATAACATGATAAGAGAGGGAGAATTATTCTGTAGGAAGTTGAATGTGTGGGAATTGGGAGACCTTTGCAGAAAGAATGTAGGAAACACTCAACAGACAATAATATTCAAACGTGGTATGTTACAAAGAACAAGGACATAGGATCAACCAGGGTGTGGATGCAGGACCCAGTTCTGCCTCTGAGATCTCAGAAAGAAGGCTTGGCTATCCTTGTCTTTTGATTTTTTATCAGTAAAATTAAGACAATATTCACCTACATAATTATTACAAAGACTAGTAACAAATTAAGCCACAGTTTCTGATTTTATTACTTTTAGAGACATTATATTATTTGCTTAAGATTAGTCAGTTCAGTGTTATTAGTAATTTTCAGGCAAAGAAGTATCACAATTGAGACTACATTTTGGTTCTGATTTCTGCATAGAGCAAAAAAGAGGTTCTATTTTTGGATGCAATAACAGATAGAATTCATCTGTAACTAGTAATATCTGCTATTTAATCCTCTATTTCTGTTGTTCTTACTCAACTTTGAAGAACAAACTTGACTTCAGCCACATTCTAAGTATTAGGAGTTTACAGAGACTTAGTTTGAGTTCCTTCCTTTGGGCATGGATGGGCATAGTCAGGCAAAGACACGCTGCTAATCTTCTGGGTATCGGTGGCACACTTGCTCTCTGGAAAATAATGTTCTGTCATGCAAATACTGTCTTCTATTGTTTCTTGATTTTTATTAGCAAAGGGGCTCATAAAACAAAAACAACGAAGTCAGAATACTCTTGAGCTGTTGTGTGGAGCTTTCTCTAGTGACTTTTTGGCTAATTGTTTCAATCTCATATGTCCCCTGTCAGAACAGTATACTGGTAATACTACTCTCCAGAGCAAGTAAAATGAAAGGGAAGAAAGGTAGTACCATTCAACATTATTAAATTATTGTGTGTGAAGAGCTGAAGAAATACGTGGGCGTTTGAGAAAATAGAACACATGAATCGTACAAGCAGATGCAGAGCTTTACAGGCTTCTAATATAATTTCCATGTACTGAATACCTACTTGAATACTTCATATATATATACATATATATGTATATATCTCACTGTATTTCTTTCAGAGTTTAATCCTCCAAAGATTTAGGAGTACATATTCCTTCTTACTTTTTACAGTTTTAACTTCCTGGAATTTTTCGTTCTGAATTGAATTTAGTAAGCCACTTATCATTCCACACTTTCAGCCTGTCCAAATCAGACTAGGCAGTCTTTTTTGACTGGCCCTCCAAAATCCTAGCTATTGCTATATCAGCAGATTTTATCCCCTTAATACATATGCCCTCCTCAGGTCACTGATGTTTAAAAGGAACAAAACCTATGTCCTGATATTTATCCCCTGTAGCAGTCCATTAGTTACCCTGACCAGTCGCCATTCTCACTACCTTACATCTCAGTTATTCAAGCTGTTTTCCCCTCATTCAAATACCTAATTACTTCATACCATAAGCTGACCTTATAAATCAGAATTACTCTCTCTTTTTAAGAAATGTCTTAAATTCTAGGGAAAGTATGCATTCACTGCTCCTGTTTCCTCTAAATAAATGTTCAATGCCCTTATTCAAGAAAGAACTTCAGATTTATTATGCATTCTCTCTTAATAAATTAAAATTATTTTTCCACTTTAATATGCTAATTTTTTATATACTCAACCTCACTTATTTCTAGTTTTCTTTTTAGAAGTGAACCTATTGATTTGTATATTTTACTTGATGAGATTCATAAAAGCTTCATAATTTAATTTTTCAGTTTGTATTTTAAATATTTTCAATGTATTTATTTAATGTTTGAAGCAATAAAATGGATTTTCTTTTTTTTTTTTTTGTCGTTTTGAGACAGGGTCTCCCTGTAGCCCCAGCTGTCCTGGAACTCACTATGTAGACCAGGCTGGCCTTGAACTCATAGAGATCCGCCTGCCTCTGCCTCCTGAGTGCTGGGATTAAAGGTGTGCACCACCATGCCCAGACTAAAATGTATTTTATATCTTAATATTTCCGTACACTCTTAATCTGTAGAAGTTAAATTGATTTCTAAGAATCAGGACTCATGGGTTTATATGAACGTGTTACATTTCTGCTGCCATGACAAAATGCCTGAGAAGATCAACTTAAAATGAGGAAAGGCTTATGTTGGCTCATTGTCTCAGCAGTTCCCATCCATTGGTCACTTGGCCTAGTTGCTTTGGGCCTATGGGAACAGACTGTATATGACAGTGAGAGTATATGGCAGAGACAGACTGTTAACGTCACAGCAGTCAGGAAGCAAAGAGAGAGAAACAGGACAGTGTCCCAATAGCCCCATTAACGGTGTGCCCTGTCACAAAGCTTCCATCATCTCCCATCAACGTCAAGCTGAAGACCAAACTGTGAACACATGGGCCTTTGGGTGGTATTCCAAACTGTAGCCACGGATGTTCCTGCCAATGAGCCATACGTGAAGGCAAAACAATCACTTATGATTTTCTAGAGAAATAACACCAATAGGACAAATGTCTGAGAAGGCATCACTGTAGAGATCAGCTCATTCAGTTATGGAGGCTGAGCAGACTCCAAGATGTTATCTGTAAGCTGGAAGCCGGAAAAGCTGAAGTCCTTCAGTCTGAGTGCCGATGAGGCCAACGTGGAAGGGTAGCATGTAGGTAAGTTTTTGTGTTAAGTTTCAGAGTCTAAAGACCTGAGATCCCGGGCACTGATAATTAGGGTACAAGAAGGCTATCTTCCCAAAGAGAAACCAGATCTCCCTTCTGTTCTTTGTTGTTGTTCTCTGGGATCGTAGTAAATGCCCACTTACTTTGGTGAAGGCAGATTATCTTTACTTAGACTACTAATTAAAATGATATCTCAGCCGGCGTGGTGGCACACGCCTTTAATCCCAGCATTCAGGAGGCAGAGGCAGGAGGATCTCTGTGAGTTCAAGGCCAGCCTGATCCACATAGTGAATTCCAGGACAGCTGGAGCTACAGGGAAACCCTGTCTCAAAAAGACCAAAAAAATAAAAATAAAAATAAATAAATGATTATCTCTCCCACAAATATCCTCACACACACACACACACACACACACACACACACACACACACCAGCAATAATCTTTACCAGCTGTCTGAATATCCCTTGACTTAGTCACGTTGACCCATAAAATTGACCTTCACAATCTGATAACTGCACATTTCTTGCCTGTATAAGAAACAACCAAATCTTATTAGTAATGAGCTTGGAAAATTAGTTATCTCCAAGGGATATAAATGTCTTATAAATGTTTTTTATTAAACATTATAAAAGTTTTTAAATATTTTATTTATCATTTTAATTTTATGTGTATGAGTGTATTGCCTGCATGTAGGTAAGTGCACCTGTGTCTTGGAATGCCCGCAGAGGACAGAAGAGGCCATTGGATCCCTTGGAACAGGAGTTACAGACAGTTGTTAGCTGCCAGGTGGGTGCTGGGATTCAAAAGAACCGGTCTTCTTCAAGAACAACCAGTGTTCTTAATCGCCGAGCCATCTTTCCAGTCCCATATTATAAAAGTTTTGTCTTATAAATGACAAAACTACCCTCCCTAGTAAAATATGTTAAAACTCAAACTACTTCTTAGGTTTCAATATGATTGACTGCCACCTGTTGGTGGTGCTTTTGAATTGCAGGATCTGCACATAGTTTATCATCCATCCTCTTGAATATTAAGAGAGCAAATTTACAAATCTACTTTACAAGCTTATTTTGACCGTGTTAATACATAGAAATTGTATAACTGGATTACATGTGCTATTTATGGCATGCTGTCTTATAAACAAAACTGATGACTTTAAGTTGAATGTAATCATGTTGGTTCCGATTGTAAGGAAACATATTGTAGTCGGTGCTGGAAGGCCATCAGTTTTAATTTAATTTCAACTCCAGCTACTAGGAATTTCTAAAAGTACTAATAATACTAAAGGAGTAGGAAGATTTTTATTCTGATTGTATTTCTTTTAAACAACCAGAATAGTTAACTCATTTTCACCATATAGTTCTCTTCTAATTTTAGAGTTTGGCTTTCGGAAAGTGTAAAATGGAAGGGTGCTGGGGATCAAATGCTCGGGTAACGGACTTTGAGTCATGCATCTCACAGTCATTAACTCAACATATTTACATTGTTACCAGTTACTTAGCCTTCCTGGAGAGACATACTCTCAGGCAGATTTCCAGCGTAGGTGGAAAAGTGCAGAAGGATATTTAAAACAAAACCACAATGGATGTGTTTTTAAAGGCTTGCTATCTGGATGGAAGAGTGGTACTATGACTACAAGAAATTGGGGATCTTCATCAGGAATGATACTGCTCTCCTTAAATTCAGGGCCAACGCCAATGCATGCAGACTAAGATGTCACCCTCATCCAAAGCCAAAGCCTCTTATAGTACACTGTTTTAAATCCTATCCCAGGTAAATACCAGGCAAAGTACACATGCATTGTGAGAATGAAGTCTATCTTGACAGCTTAGTTTGATGCTCAATGTCTATAAAATTGTAACTGCTGCTGAGAACAGTAAATACTTTTCCTGCACTTAGAACCAGACTTTCTCCATCAATTCTACTTACTAAGTCACCACTCAGACCATCCCTAGCACAATTGTAAACTAGAACAATTAATGCTTAACAATTACTGATACACCTTTTCATATAAATGGTAGCTTATTATATAAAGTTGTATATGTTTTATACTAGAGAATTCAATTTTTCATGGTAATTTTAGTGTTGAATAGGACAGGAACAAAGGTCCACATTATAGTTTGTTTCATATTTTGATTTTATGCAATATACTTGGAATTATCCACTTTAAGCAGCCTTCTTTTCTCTCTAATGTACTACATACTATAATTTCTCTTCGTGCTAACTTATAATTTAATTAACAGAAAAATTCAACATGTTCCACCTCACTTATAATGCAAAGATAAAGGTTAAAATTAAATATTTTAAAACTATCAAAAATCAAAATAACATCTAGTGTTAAGATGTGCTTTGCAAAAGAGAGCTTTAGGTTGCTGAAGGTAATAATTTAAGTTTGTGCATTTTAATGGAGTGAAATCTAAAAGTGTATATCAAAGCATGTAAAAATATTTTTCCACACCCTTATCCACAAATGCGTAGAAATTTAATCTTTATGAATTACATGAGATGAGTATAGAAACTTGTGCCTATTTATATTATAATGAAAATTTACATTATTTTATTATATATATGTATACACTAGTACCCTTAGAAGCATTCAAGATTTCTAAGGAGGGGTAGGAGATATGGCTCAGTGGTTAAGAACACTTGCTGCATAATCATCAGGACTCTAGGTTACTGAAAGTAATAATTTAAGTTTGTGCAATTTTATGGTGAGAATTCTAAAAATGTCTATCAAGATACCTCAAAATGTTTATTTCATACACTTACCCACAAATAAATTTTTAATAAAATTGTTTTCTAATATATGTATATATTGTATAATTGTGATAGTACTCTTAGATACAATCCAGGTTCTTAAAAAGTGTCTGAAGAGATGGCTCACTGGTTAAGAGCACTTGCTGCACAATCATGAGGACCGGAGTTTGGATCCCAGAACCCATTTAACAAATCGGGCATCTAGCTCTAGCTTCAAGGTATCTGACACCCTCTTCTGGCCTCTCTGCACATACAAGCATGTGTATCTGCACACACACGTGCACATACATATATACACGCATAAATAAAACTTAAAAAAATATCTTTTAGAAGAATTTCTAAGATAGGATAGTATGTAGTTATACCACTTAGATTCTATGATAGAAAAGTAATTTATTTGGTCCCTGTCTTCTGACCACAACAACAAAAGCCTTTGGATTGTCTGAACTGTTGTGTCTTTTTGTATGCTAATGAGATGACTGGTGACTGGGGCATCCTGCCTTGTATATGGTTCCTTGTATAATGAACCATGAGATTAGGAGATTGAATTTTTTGTTCTAACCCCAGATAACTGCAAGGGGATTCAGTTATAGATTCATTTAATCACCAATGATTAATAATTTAACCAACCATGCCCCATAATGAAGTCACCATATAACCCCAAAAGGATAAAGCTTTAAGTGCTTCTGGTTTGGTAAGCATAAGGATGTGCTTGGGTGGATGGCACTAGTGGACAACTCATGGAAGGTCCACACGCCTAGGTCCTTTCCTTGCCCTATGCATCAATTCTATCTGCTTGATTTGTTGTCATTTTATAAAGAACCAATAATCTAGTAAGTACATTACTTTCTTGAGTTCTCTGAGCCACTCTAGTAAATGATGGAACCACTGAGGGAATTGTGTGAATATGATTCATAGACAATTAGTTGAATCATAGGTGAGAACTGGGAGTTTCAGGTGTCACCTTATGTAAGACAGTCTTATGGACCCAAATCTTGGCATCTAGTGGCAGAGCTGAGTTAAACTGCAGGCAGCATAGCTAGTTGAGAGCAGGAGAACTGGCTGAACACGGGAAGAATTCCCACATATTTTGGTAACTCTAGAACTCAGGTGTTGAGAGTAAAGAGGAAAAGCAGTTTGTTTCCACCACGTACGTGCATACAACAATATGTAGAGATATATAAATAGAAATTAATACAAAGAAATAGGAAAAAATGGTATGAAGGGCTCTTTCTAGGTAATTAAATTTCTAGTCATTTTTATTTTATTTTTATTTATGCTTTTTTGCATGGATTATCAATTATTTGGTAATTCAAGAAAATGTTCTAAGAATCTGGAAAAAAATTAAAAAGACCATAGAAAATGCTATTGCTAAACCAAATATTAAGCAAAATGTTTTCTCTTCCCTATAATGTCAATTCACAAAGTTCTTCAGACTTGATTGGCCCTGCCGTGGATGAAAGGATGAGGAGATTTGGATCTGGGCTTCTTGTTCCGAGTAGTGAGTCCTCAACAGTTTTAGGCTTGTTCTTTCTCTACATGACATCATAACACTCATACACATAAAATAAAATAATACATAAAATATTTTTTTAAATATTGTTTGGAAAACTCATGAGAGTTGAGCTGTGTTGGTCCCATGCTGGCCCTCCCTACTTATTGGAAACAGAGTTGCATATCAATTATCTGTGTCCCCTGTGAAACAAAGCCTGCCTGTTGCTAACTTCTCTTCTCCCTCAATACCACTTGCTCCTGCCACTGACATTTTGCTTCATTTGGGAATTCACTTGCTGAAAAGTCTTCATCCTTCCTCTTACTGCTTCCTGCCTTGTACCCTGGTCTCCGTGCCTAAGAAAGAACTCCCAACTTTTGGTGTCATACCTGTCTTACCTATCTTTTGGAGACCACGGCAGTGAATGCAGGTGTCTACAGAGGACAGAAAAGAGCACTGGATCCCTGGGAGCTGGAGTTACAGTGGGTATTAGGAGCCAAACTCACCCCTAACCACTTAGCAGTCTCTCCCATCCCTTCATTATGAGCATCATAACTAGAGGGCGGAATAACGTAGGACAGAAAGTGGAAGCTCTGAGGATTCTGAAGCTGCACACCAATTTTTGTGGCCAATGAATGCTGGGAGCATAAATTATTTCACATTAAAAATTTCCCATTATGTTTGCTTCAATATTCATTATGATCTAAACAACAGAAATCCAGGTATTAAAGATATTTATAAATTCATGTTATGGAGATAAATCAGCCAGAGACTGCTAGACCACTATATTACTCGACTTCTGTAATACATATAAGGGGCTCTAAAAATTCACAGAAATATTTGAGTGGGAGATTAGTTTTCTTGAAGTCATATGTGATAGGCATCATTAATGTAACTTAAAGGAAATTATAACTCTTGAAGGCTCAATATAAACTATATATATATAACTCTTGAAGGCTAAATATAAATTGTGTGTGTATGTGTGTGTGTGTGTCTTCAGCTGTATTTATTTTGGGAGTAATTGCTATGCAGTTCTAGCCACACAAATTTGAAATGGACATCCCTTCTGCCTTATTTATACATTTTACTGTGTGTTATAAAACTGTTATGTAACTGAATAGATGCTGTGCTCTTTTATTTTTTCAATGAAGCTGCTTTCTTCATACTTACATTGCTGTGAACATATTTTGTGAGTTTTGCTGTTTGGTTTCCTAGGGCTGACTTATACAGTTGTCAAAGGCTTGGTGACATAAAATGAAAGAAATTTATTTTCTCGCTGTTCTGTAAGCTGACGCTCTGAAGGCCACATGTCCACAGGGCTCTGCTGCCTCTGAAGCTTCCAGGGGAAGGTTCCTTGCTGCAGCCCAACTCCATCTCCTAAGTGCCCTGTGGCAACCTGTCTCTGACTTCTGCCTTACCATGGCATTCTTCCTGTGTATCTGTGTCTGTGTGGTTAAATTATCTTCCTTTTACAGGCCATTCATACTGGATTTAGGGTCCACTCTACGGCAAAATGGCCTCATTTTACCTTGATTACATCTGCAAAGACCTTCTTCTTTCCAAATGAGTTCACGTTCACAGGTTTCAAATGGACATGAAATTTTGTGTGGCAGCATTCAGCACACTTCAATGACATTATAATATCTCTCCTTCTGACTTTTGCTCTTTTTGTTAGATGTCTGAGGGTTTATATTGCTTCTCAAATGTATGATGAGAAAAAATACACAATCTCTGTTTTCTTTATTAATTAATCAAATGCTTAATACAGTGGAAAACAGGGTCCTTTGGGGTTCTTTAATAAAAGAATTTAACAATGGACTTAAGTGGAAGTTTAAGGACAATTTTATTGGGGTTTAAAGAAAAATACACACACACACACACACACACACACACACACTTTAATCCTAGCATTCAAGAAGCAGAGGCAGGTGAATTTCTGTGAGTTCAAGGCCAGCCTGACCTACATAGCAATTTCCAGATGACCAAGACTATATAGCGAGACCCTGTCAAAAATTAAATAGATAAATCCCTCAGGGCAGGCAAGCAGTAAATCTCAGCAGCTCCCCAAAGGAGGAGAATGGAAGAGAGACAGAGAAAAACCCTAGCCATTTAAAGCCAGCATGCAGGTCAGACACATGTCAAGAGCAGCCACAGGGCAGAAAGGGAGGAAAGGGCATGCTACTTTTTGACCATGCCAGAAATTTAAAATTTTATTCTAAGTGGAAGCAAATAAAGTAAGAATAGTAAATGTATCTTCTCATTTACGCTTTTCAAAATATTTTTCTTAGGCTGAAGTGATGACTCAGTGGCTAAGAGCATTGGCTGTTCTTGCAAAGGACCTGAGTTAGATTCCCAACACGCACATGTTGGCTAACAACTGTCTGTAACTATAACTCCAGTTCCAGAGGAATAAGACACCCTTTTCTGCTGGCATTGCACATCCCACACAGGCACACTTACTTACACACATGCAGGCAATACATTCATAAATGTAAAATAAAAATAAATAAATTATTGAAAAATACAGAGAGAGACAGAGACAGAGAGAGAGAGAGAGAGAGAGAGAGAGAGAAACATACAAGGTACAGTGTGGTTCCTTGAGAGCTGTCTACCCTCTTTTATGAGGAAGGGTCTCTTGGGTCTAGGGCTCACCAATTAGGACTGGCCATTGAGCCTCTGTGATCTACCTGTCAATACCTCCCCATATCTTGGCCACCATGCCTAGATTTTTAAGTGGATACTGGGAATTAAACTCTGGTCCTCATGCTTATATGGCATGCACTTACTGACTAAGCAACCTTGTCTTAACTGGAAAGTGGTAGATACCCCTACAGTGTTGTTGTTCAGGAATGGTGCTACAGTTTGGATCTGGAATGTGGCCAGTGACCATGCATTAAAGTCTTATTCCCATTTGGATGTATGAAGGGGACTGGGGAACAGGGTGCGGGCAGGAGGAAAGTGGAGGGTAACGGGTCTGAGCATGAGCAAAGTTGAGTGACATACATGTGTGAGAATATCATAATCATATACATTGTTTTGTATACAAAATTAAAAACTAAGTAAAATATTTTTAAAATAAACAAAAGCTAAGTCTCCACCTGGGTTCTTTCTGTTGAGAGGCTATGGGAAACTGGAGGATGTCAGATGTAGTGGGAGGTCTTTAGACCATTGGGAACATGCTTTAGACAGACATAATGGGACTTCGGCACCTCTCCAGTGGCCTTACTCTACCACATGTTTCTTCCATGACCTGTCCACACCATATACTTAAAGAAAAAGAACTAATCAAGCATAGAGTCAAGTCTTTGAAACCCATGAACCAAAAATCAGTCTTCTCTTTCTAAGTTCATTATTTCAGGTGCTTGTTACATATACAAAGCTGACTAACAAAGATAATGAGGCAAGGGCTTCAGGTTTTTCAGGGCTGTGATCTCATGTAGCAGCTAAGCGCCTGCCGTTAATGTTCTGTAGTCCCTAACTCCCTCAGACCTCCTCAGTTAACTGGGCTTTTACTGTCATGATGATGTGCAGCTTGGCCATTCTAGATTACTTTTGTTTTGATTACAGCAAACTGAAGTAGCCTCTTTTAAAGAAATTTCTCCTAGGACCTAGAATGATGCCACATGCCTCAGTATTCACATTACATGCCCTTGGCATGACACACAGAATGAATGCAAGTTAGCAAAGACTTTGCCTGTCCTGAGGGGGCGGCTGTAGAACTTACCATTGCGGACAGGCGTTTGCTGATTACAATTTATAGAGGAAATTGCACTTCTTCCTTCATGTTTCTTTGCATGACTCTTAACTTTTTGACAATGAGAAACTGTATTTCTGGGCCATAAAATGAAAGCATCAATGATTATACCTTATGAGGTAAGGTATAGTCTAAGCCAATGATAATATAAACACTGGTAATGCTGAGAATATCCATTTTATTTTATGTGTCAAGCATTGTTATAAATTATCTAGAATCAAATTCAAATTTTGTAACCTTCTCCATAATCTTGAGCAAGTGCCATTGAAAACTTATTGACGTTGAAGAGCAGAAAGTGTAAACTCTCTAGCCACACAGCTAGGAAACAATAGTGCCCTAATCAAGCCTATGGGATTTAACATCTAATCTCATTCTTTTAATTGTAAGAAAATTATAAAACCTCATCTGGGCTGGAGAGACTGCTCAGTGGTTAAGATCACTGACTGCTCTGCAGAGGACAGGGTTCAATTCCTAGCACCTACATGGCAGCTAACAACCATCTGTAACTCCAGTTCCATGGGAATTCGATGCTCTCTTCTGATCTCTGTGGGTATTGCACAAAACAGGTGCATTTACATATATGCAGGCAATCCACTCATATACATAAAATAACAATTTTAAAAAACCTCATCTGTTTCAATTTAGACTATACAAATAATGAGAATTCCAGTCTTTAATGCTTTTAATTGAAAAATTTTAAGGAATTTCACATATGAGTATAACTTTACAATGCTGCCCCCCAGTCCCCCGCCAACTCTTCTCTTCCCCCCATGCATGATTTCTTGTCCTCTTCTTTATTTTTGTTACTTATGCAAGCATATTATATATATATACACACACCTTTATACATAAATATATAATGTACTGAGTCCATTTTAGATAAGGTTTCACTATGTAGTCCTAGTTGGCCTGACACTGTGTAGACCAGACTGACCTTAAACTCACAGAGATCAGCCCTGCCTCTGTCTCCAAAGTGCCGGGATTAAAGGTATGTGCCCAGGTAGGTTTAGACCAGGATCATACCCAGCAAAAATTTCAGTCTTTGATTAATGCTACTAATACCTGAAGATTCTAAAACCTATAGTTTGGATATTTTCATGACAAGTAGATAGATGTATTAACTTTTCACCACTAAACATAAATGTTCTAGAAAATGTTATAAAGTCATCTGCATGCCTTCAAGGACAGTGTTTATTCCCACTGAAGGGGACTTCTGCCTGTTGCTCACTACAATCCTGGCCATGTTGTCACTGAACGTGTCATATTGTTCTGTAAATAATCTGCTTTCAACAAATGTCTGCAAGTTAGTAAATTTACATTTCTTTAATTGCATACCTAGATGAAAATATAGAGAAACACCAAGCATTAATTGCTCTGAACTCTTTGTATTGAGAGTATCTTTATTTTCTTATTAAATTTATAAGGCATGATCATTATAAAAAGAAAACACTGAGATATATTTTATAGAGTACATTTGTATATACTCACATGTAATTTGGGTTTATGCTTGTGTGTTGTCTTTAATCTTAATTTCTCACCTGTTTTTCTATCAAATATTATTCAAGTAAAAATTCAGAGCAATCTTCCTAAATAATATTTAATATTATATAGGTGGTCTATAAATTTTCATGCTTTTCTGTTGCTAATGAAAAACAAGGAAAACCAGATCTAAACCTACATGTAAAATATTTTAATGAGTCTTACTAAGGTGCAAGTAAAATATTCTCACTTCAAAAATTAAGGCAGCTCAAAAGTGAGCTTTCTGTTCATATGAATAATGTCTGCATTGGTTTATACCGAAGGTCTGCTGATAAATGCCAAATAAAAGGAAGTCTTTCATGATCAGCTCAGGCAAAAGTAAGAAAAAAGAATTAAACCATCATTTAAAACCCATAAACACAGCATGTACACAGGCACACACATACACAGTCTCATTAACTTTAAACCATAGAAATTAATTACAGATTCATTGCTAATGAACATATGGGCTGAGTGCTGACACTCCACTGGTTTCAGTTCAGCGATCATAGAAACAAAGCAAAGCTCACAGACGGATGGTGGGGGAAATGTTAGTGAGTGGGGGACAGGAAGGAAGATTCCTTCAGAACTATGGAAAACAGTTCCAAAATAATGACAGAGAGAAAAGGCTTCAAAATTCATCCCGTTCTGAATGTGAACAGCCCTGCTCCGTCACCACCACCTGCTATCTCTACTTCCAGAAGATGTTGCTGTCTGAGGAAGAAGGTCAGTTTTAGAGGCCAGCAAATAGGCAGAGCAAGATTGACAAAGAAATACGCCCCAGAACAAGGAACCTACATCCCCCACCGTCATGAAAGGAATAGTGTGTTAAAGAAAAACGTCAGAAACATGGAGGCTACAGCCATCTGAATAGTTCATGAGTTACAAATAAGGGTAAGTCATTGAGTGATTGCTGAGGATTAAGATAGTTATACTGTGTGTCCTTTTCTATTTAAAAGTGCTGACAGTTTAAAGTATGCTCATTGAAGATGCACATCAGGAAGACACACCATTTTTATGGATTGAGTTACAATGTCGAGCTCTAAAGATCACAGCAACAAGATCAACTTTGCTTGGTCTTCAGGATTCTTACTTCACCAAAAACAGAGGAAGCTATATCGGGCTTTAAGAGGATGTAATTGCAAGTAATGCCACCTGAACTTATAAAATGGTGGATGCATCTCCTATATGAATTGAGGTGAACAAATTCCTCTTCTGTTTCTTCTCACTTCCAGATTCATTAGGTCATTCATTTATTACCTGCAGTGTTTGCATTATTCGTGCTTAAATATTTATCAATGGATATTAATGGATTTTCTTCTTGAATCGCTATCCTATGCTTACTCATCTGTGTGGAGTTACACTGAAGCTAGATCTCAATTTGCCTATGAAATGGGACTGTCCTAAACATTTTGTGCTTACCCATAGTATTTAGACAGTTTTCAATCTCCATCTCTTCCCTTTTTATTTGCAGTTACGTTTAAAACACTATTCTTCATGGGGCTGGAGGTATCGCTCATTGGTTAAGAACACATGCTGGTCTTGGAGAGGACCTGGATTCAGTTCCCAGCACCCACATGATGGTTCACAATGAGCTATAATTCTAGTTCCGGGGGATCTGACTCCCTCTTCTGGCCTACGTGGTATATATACATACATGTAGGCAAACATCCAAATACCTAAATAAATAAGAAATAATAAAATTAAAAAAATCTTCATTTTTTTCTAACTTGTTTTAGAATTAGTTTCCTTTTAGTTTAGGAATCAGTCCGTGCCAGCTGACATGACTCCTTACTCTATAACAGTAATGATTTTCAGCTTAATGTGGATATTAATATTCCAGCTTTTGATCATGATTTTCATTTTTCCATCTATCAGATCTTTACCAACCTCAAGAATGACTCAAACACTCACTTTTAATTATAAACAAAATGATGCAATAATAGGAATTGAAGTGTTGAAATAATTTTAACATAAAAGCATGCCTTGGAAATCACAATTTAAATAATAGAATTGGACCCTCAATGAGAAAATGTGATGAATTACATACTTTAGTGGAACATTAGAATTTTTAAAAGTTTTCCCTTATCAATAATTACTTTATTTTTTAAGAAATATTTTAAATTTTTATTTTTAATTAACAAATGTATTTTAGGGTACATTCATTTCATGATTCAGTACACCTGTAAATAATGTAATGATTAAACCCCACTGATTAGAATTTCCATCTCTTCATAAGATTATCATGTCTTTTTTAGGAGAATATTTGGAACATACTCCTTTAGTTGGTTTGAAATACACAACACACCATGTGCAACAGTTCACCATAGCATACTCCCTGTCTAAATGGCACTGGGAACTTCTGTTTAGTGTCTTGATAGAAAAAAGTAAAGCTTCCACCCTATGCAATTCATCCAGAGTCCCAGAGAACACAAAACTGCATGTAGATCACTATTCTGACAAACAGATGTATCTATTAGTTTTTATAGCAGCAACTTTTGATGGTAGGGGAGCTTAATCATTGTCTTACTGGTATTGAGAAATGCAGTGTGATGATAGAGGGACTAAGAAGTCCTCAGCTCCCCTAACTCAACATCTCATCGTTATTCTCATTACTATATTACGACTTTCCCAGCTGTCCCTTTACATGGTTTCCACAATTTGAGAGATGTCGTCCTTATTCTCGTAACTCCCCTGCTTAAAATATTTCTTTGTATTTTCTATCAACTATTATTTACTGAGCCAGGCCTTGCTCTCAGTGACTTTACCTACTGTGCCCACCCCTTGTAGGATAATTGTTTGTGAATACTAATATAGTTCCATCATATCTACTTTTTACACAGGTAACAATGCATGAATGTATTTTTTGTTGTTGTTGTTGTTTGTTTGGTCTTTTTGAGACAGGGTCTCCCTGTAGCCCCAGCTGTCCTGGAACTCACTATGTAGACCAGGCTGACCTTGAACTCACAGAGATATGCCTGCCTCTGACTCCCAAGCACTGGGATTAAAGGCGTGTGCCACCACGCCCGACTTATGAATGCATTTTTAAAGATAGAATAATCCAGTAAATTACTTTGCAAACACTTAGGTCAGACCCAAGAAATAGTCTAGGTTCTGTTAAACAAAATGCTTCCATTCATCTTCTGTAAAGTTCTAGAATGGTGATTTAAACCTACTGTGGTAAATTTTACAAATTGAGATTCAATTTGGCAGTAGAGCCAACTCTTAATTCCAACAAAATTACCATCATTAGCAGTGTCTAAGAATCTCTTTAATAGCAAATATACAGACTATAGATAGAACATATTTGATTAAAATTTTTCTTAGACCTGATGAACACAGCTTTCTGTTGTAAACCATGAGACCTACACAGTTTAAAATCTATTGGTTCCCTCAAAGGACAGCATGCCTTAAAGAACTCGTTCTTGAAATTCACCTTTACCTCATCTGCCTGCAGACAGGTGGGAGTTTAAAGAATGTGAAAATCCATGAAGCAATTGGGGTCTGCTTTCTCCTGCTTTTGTTTCTCAAAAACAAATGTAGCTGTTGAGGCTTCTGTGCAAACAACATAAAAACAGGGACTGGGTGATATAATCTCTTTGCCTTGGGAAACAACTATGCCTCTGCATAGTTTTAGTGCTAAAGGCTTTGGCCACACCCTCAACAACCTTCAGCTCTGACAACTTCCCTGGGTTCTTCTATCTTTTCTCAAGTCTGACTTCACAAAAATTAGTAATTCGGTGAATCGACAAGTAAAGGATCATTTAGGAACACAAAATTCTAAAAGGCTCAATCTATTACAAATCACACATAATACTCAGCATAGATGATATGCTTGATAAGTGTTTGGTCAGGAGGGGATAAATACATAAACCCTAAAATTAAAATCATTACCTCATCAAGACCTTAAAGGTTTTATGTATGCATATACATATAGTTTAAAGTGTTAAACATTATATATGTGTCTATTCAGTTGGGGAATCAAATAGCATAAATAATAAATAGATTAAAATTCAGTTTGGCTTTCAACAATTATGTAATGTTCTGAAATCTATAGCAATAGGGAAGTTAAATTTCCGTTAGTAAGGCTCTCCTATAATACTACATTGTTCATTAATTGTTTCTTGACGATTGAGTGTGAAATAATTGATTCTATGGTACTTACATCATATTTTATATTTGCAAAGTACTTTACAATCACATGCCAGTTAAATGTTCAGTAGTCTTCTATCTATTATGGATAAGAATAAGAAATTTTTATTTGCAGAAGGACAGATTATTGGAACTACTTTAAGATGGAACCGTTTTCATTAACTACATGTGTCTTGTAAGTTATGGACCTGTCTACATCGTCCACTTTATGAACAGGCTTTGGAGTTGAAGTCTGAAATTTTGTGTCAAATGGAATTAGGAGAAGTGACACATGGCATGCCAAACTGACTAAGTAGATACAAACTCTTTATGAACCCACATGAATCACTTCTGGAAAATATTAACGTAGTTATTTGTTATTAGTAAATAATCAAAATATAATTTATATTACTAGCTTAAAATAATGATTTTTAAATTCATGTAGGTATGCTTTAAGCACATAGTAATGTGCCTGATTCCTTACTTTTTTAGAAGGAGGAAAGTGTGTCTGTCTAGAGTGAGGTAATGGGCTTAAAAATCTCCTGTGCAGGCTTTGTACATGTGAGCTCAGGCATTGACTGAAACCAGAAGATGGTATTGGATCCCCAAGAGCTGGAGTTGCAGGTGGTTACAACCACCCAGTATGGTTTCTGGGAATCAAACTCAGGTTCTATGTAAAGAGGTATATGTTCTTAGCTGCTCAGTCCTCTCGCCAGCCCCCTGAACTTTTTTTATTCCTTAAATCCAACCATTTTTTAAAGAAACAAATCCTTTTATATGAGGGGGTGATTTTAAAGTAAGGGTTCATCTTGGAATCTAGAATATTGTAGCTCTGTATTAGGGAGCTTTAACGTGTGTGTGTGTGTGTGTGTGTGTGTGTGTGTGTGTGTGTGTGTGTGTAACTCTTTCAATAAGGTTCTCCTAACTCCCCATTTTCATTTAATCAAAGAGAAATAATGTTATCATCTATGCTGCATTTGACTTCTGTCTCCACTCTTCCGGATTTCTGTTTCTTCAGACTTAAAAGACAAAATCCTCTCCTAGCCTGCACTACTATTCTCAGGCCTCTTGGGGTAAGTCTATAGTGCAGCTCTCCGTGCCAGGACTCCCTAAACCACATTCACCCTTCCATCCCTCCTGCCATTCTATACTCCTAGTTTGGGCCCTGCGCCATTCCTAGTCTTGGGGCCCCAGACACCTGGGGAACCAATACTGCTTCCTGATCCTTCTAACCCACACCAACTCAGTCCCTTTCTTGGGCTCCAGGAGCACCGCTTCTGGTCCTGGCCCCGCCCTCACCTCTCTCTACTTCCCTCGACCTGCACCACCGGCTAACTCTCCTAGCCTGCACTACTATCCTCAGGCCTCTTGGGGTAAGTCTATAGCGCAGCTCTCAGCGCCGGGACTCCCTAAGCCACATTCACCCTTCCATCCCCCCTGCCATTCTATGCTCCTAGTTTGGGCCCTGGGCCATTCTTAGTCTTGGGGCCCCAGACACCTGGAAAACCAATACTGCTTCCTGACCCTTCTCAACCAGACCAACTCAGTGCCTTTCTTGGGCCCCAGAAGCACCGCTACTGGTCCTGGCCCTGCCCTCACCTCCCTCTACTTCCCTGGTCCTGCAACACCCGCCAGCCTCTTTCTGGAGCTGAAAGCCTCTTTCTGGGGCTCTGAGGCTTACCTTTTCTCTCCCTGATCCTTCGCATCCAGTACAACCAAGCTACTCAATCCACTCCCTGGGAAATCTTGGGGCTTCTTCCCTCCCCATCTGCCTTTGCATC
>NW_008354016.1:1878745-1897256 GCF_000622305.1 Nannospalax galili
ATTCTGTATGAAAAAAAGAAACAAAACAAGTATCTTCTTGAAGTCCCTCAAATTAAGGTAAAGAATAAGAACAAATCATTCTGGAAGAACGCAAAGGAAAATAGCTTTAGATACTTAAGTGACAATTGAATTTATTCTTATAATTGTTTTAATAGCTTTTGTATAATCTTCATTGCTATTATGAGATATAAAATGTATTTATCAAATCTGTAATCATTATGCCAAAAAATATGAATTACTGTAATATTTTGTATATTGTTAAAACTGTAACTTTAATTTTTAAAAAAAGAATTAAAAAAATACCTTTTATTTAAAAAAAAAAAGACAAAATCAAAATTTTGTATTTGTATTCTAGCTTTGGGTATGGGATCAGAAACCTCTTTCTAACCAGACCCCCACCTTTCTTTTCACCCCTGTCCTTTGATTTTTATGGACACTTGTTCACATATTTTACGCACATCTGCCTTTGACACAAAACTAGTTCCAGATATAAAATATGAGGATATTCTGAATCATTCTCATCAATTTCACTAAGGCATGTTACCTTTATATGTTAACAGAACCTGAAGTCAATTTCAAAAAGAAGATGAAAGGTTCAATACAGGCAATAAATGGTGTGTGCTCAACCTACACTTGTACACATACTGTTCCAAGTAGGACTGCGAGAAATTATAAAGTAAGTAATTTAGACATTTTTCTGTTAGGAGACAAGTGAAGTCATATCTAAACTTAAGTTGAAGTGTAATTAAAAACACCAGTCTGTTAAAAAATGGAGAAAAATAAAAGTAGTTGCTGATACATTTGTCATAGTTGCACAAACGAATAAATTCACATCAAGTTATATAATTGCTGACAGTTAAGTAGAATTTTATTTGAGCATATAGTACATGGAATATATTCCAAGTTATAATAAATAAATATATTTATGTTTTGCTGTAATTTAAGGTGACAATTTTCTTTTGAAGTATTTAGAAAGTTTGAGCTAGGTGTGCTGATATACACCCTTAAGCCCAGTATTATTCCCAGTATTGAGTAGGCTGAGTGAGGAGCGTCATGGGTTCAAGGCCAGCTAGGTTACATAGTGAGACCAAAGAAAGAGAGAGAGAAAGAGGAGAGAGACTAAGGTGGGGAAGAAGAGAAGAAGGAGAGTGGGAGAGAGAGTTAGAGAAGGATGAATTATTGGCAAATTTTCCAGCTTTATTATCAGAGGTGTGGCATTCTGTCTTACTGTTTGGAAGGCTCTGATTCCAACCTACACAGGAGAGCCTCTGATCTTCCTGGGAAGTGCTCCCTTTCAAGAGCTGCTTTATAGTTTTCATTTTAAGTGCATCCTATGTTCTAAATATGATCTATGGAGTAAAGATGAAAACATGTTGTAACACTTGATGCGTTAGTGAGAATTTTTTTTCCACCAAAGTTATTTATATAACTTACTGAGACTAAAACAGATATAATTCATTGCCAATTTAAATCTTTACATAGGAAAGAAAATATGTGCAATTTGTAAAATGTTGCTTGAAAGCTGTTAAACTTGACACATTTCTATGACGTGCATCAATCAATCGTGAGGTTTTTAGTGTAAGTCTTCAGCTTTATGCTAGAAGAGCATACAATACAGAAGGCTTCATTTTTTCTCTTGCTTATTCATTAAGTCTGCCCAAGGCTATGCATATTTGAAAATTTTTTTGCTATCATAAATGTGAGAAAGCAGCAAACACAGCAATGTTTTCACTTTTATCTCAAGATTCTACTTAATACCTAAAGCTTTCATATTTAAAACTTGATGCTACAAACGAAGAGGGTGAGTTAACAGGAATGTTTTCACAATATTCTGCTGAGTAGCAAGACTGAGGACCAACACTAGGGCTCACCACTGTCACCGCTATTTGAGGACATGGGCCCTTATCTCTGACAGTTCTCTACTTTAGTGATTCAACCACTTAATCCGATTTGTAAACCATTACATAAAGGAAAAAGTGATCATTGTGCTGGGAAGATGGTAACTGTGGTAATGTGAGGACGGGGCAGAATGACACATGGCAAACCAACTATTTCATCAATGAAACTAAGCTTCTTACCAATGAGAGGTATCAAGGCCAACCTGACCCATTTGGCAATGTTTTCCTAGGACACGCTCATTAATCATAATTGTTTTCTCTGCTATTAAAATCGAGTGAAACAGACTAGATGGCACCTTGGTGGGGTTAACAGACTTAGCAGATGAAAACACAGGATACCCTGTTAAATTTGAATTTCAGATACTCAAGATCGAATTTTTCAAGGAATATTTTCAGTGGAAATCAATGAGTAAAATTATTCATTGCTTATCAGAAATGCAAGCTTAGCTGGATATTCAGTGTGTCCTCTGACAACCTTAGATACAGGGAGAAAACCTGCAGATAGGCATGTGACAGGAAGTGGCAGAGGGATGCATTACAGCCAAGGCCATGGGCACCGTTTCTACATGAACAGCCTCCCCATAAATCCCTTCCACCCCCATCTGCATGTGCTCCATTCTCTCCATCTCCATTTCAGTCCCTGTTAAATATTCCCCATGAATTCTCAGGGTATCTCTTGCTTTGCTAGAAGCTAGAAAGCCTTTGAGATAAGAGCTACAAATATATTTGACATTTTGTTTTCTAAACTGGTTCTTGCTGTGACTATGTTCTGATAAAATGTCTTTCTAATGACCACATGTTGTCTTAATATCCCTCACTGGATATGCATCCCCTTCTTATAAGCATACAGTTTGCCTCCTGAAACCTAGAAATTTTTTAGACCATTGTTAAAAGAGGCCTCCAAAGTGTTTTGAGCTCACTGATTCTACATATGCCAAACCCTTCCATTTAAAGTCACAGGAAAATCTGACTCTCCTCATAAACCAACTTCTCATCTAAAGTGCACTTGTCACCATTACATATAAAACACATACTTGGAACAAATCACTTGAGACAGATGTCATGGCAGGTTCTGTGACATTCTTAAACTCGTGGAGGACAGCCAGACTTCATAAACCTAAAGAGCTTCAGACACCATGGCTGATAAGATGCCGGTACACTCGGGAGTGCCAGTGTATCAGTGTTCCGAGTTAGATTTGCACATGGTCCCCATGTATTACCTGTCCATCATCATGATGGCTGCGTGCAGGGTGGTACAGCAGTTACGGATACCCTAAGTGAGTCTACAGTTGACCTGGAAGCTTGGCTCTTCCCATGCATTTAGAATGTAGCTCACATAAAGAGATGCACGTGAAGCTGTGAGCTCATTGTATAGTAGACATTACTTTGTTGGCTCCCACACTGGACGCGATTTGAATTTCTCAGCAGCCATACATCACCAGTTTTGACAGAATTTGCAAGATTATTCTTTACTCCAGGCTTAATGGATGGAATGAGATTTGGTGAACGTCTGCAACTGGACAACTTTCAGAATGCCGAGCAAAGGTAGAAGAGAGTCCTTCTCCTTGATCTCAAACACCCAGCCCTCCCTGTGACTGTGGCAAGTTGTATTGTTCCAGTGAAAAGCCACTGAACTTTGTGAACCTGTAAATGATCCTTTGCATAGTCTTCCAAAGAATTTACTATGTGAAACATTTAATTTATGAATAAGAACCTGACTTTTACCAGCCACGTCTAGAAAAATGACTTGCATATGCAAAGTAGATTCTTAATAAATACAGGTTTGCTTTTGATTATCTCCAAAGATGAAGACACATTATAAAATAAGTTCAAGGGGCAGTTAAGCACATAAGAGCACTGACTGCTCTTGCAGAGAACCTGGGTTCAGTTCCCAGCACTCACATGGTGGTTAACAACCATCTGAAACTCTAGTTTCAGGGAACTATGGATGCCTGCTTCTGACATCCCTTGGCATGACACAGGTGAACTTACATACACGAAGGCAATATACTCATACACATAAAATAAAAATAAATATTTAAAAACTAAAAATCAATTAAAATAAAATCAATTCAGATTGTTGGGGTGAGGTTTTCTTGGCGTTTTACTTTACAATTATTTGTCCCTTTAACTTAACTCCATTTTAACTTCCTTTAAGTTTGGCTTCAATATTATTATTTCTAAATTGATTCTTGTATTTTTTCACTCATAATGGCATCAAATGATACAGTTTTCAATGAGCAACTCTTCAGGCTCATCAGTTAAATTACCATTTCAGGTGCATTTTATTAAACTTGCCTAAAATATACAAATTTCTGATTAGTAGTTTCTACATCTTGGCAGACCAGCATAGCATCTAAACACCTTATATTTACTTTTATTTTTATTCAACATAATTTTGACCTTGCCTCTGAAGCTAAGTAATGTATAAAAATTAAAATAAAAAGCTATTGACTTAGATAAAATGACTTTTAAAAAATGTTTAATGTTAAGTGTGGGATTTTAGATAGGATACTGTATTTTTGCTTCTTCAAATAAAAATCACATTCAGTGGAAACTCTAATAATCATTGGAGTTGTGTGAAAACAATGCTTTTCATAAATAAGTTTGCTTTCATTCATTATTAGTTAAACTCTGCAAAGATGGAAGGGAGGACTGGCATGGAACTGACGTGTCTCATTGTATTATGAAACATTGCAGCTGAGCTCCACAGCCCCTGGCTGAGGTCAAGTGAAGGTGGGAGAGATGACTTCATGTTGGCTCCTGCCAGAAGCTTAATATCCAATGTTGGCTGCTGACAGCAAGCCAAGTGAATTCACTCAAAGTTTGGATATCGTACAAGAAGTTCGGTGCCTCGTGTGACTATGTAATCAGTCTGCACACCCCAGATTAGACTATTTATAAACACTGAAGAATTTTCAGGGTGATACAGATTCCACTAAAAAGAAAAGAAGCACTGAGAGCTATTCAAAAAGAACCCCTTTGTCTCAACGTAGAGGTGTGCATAATAAGACAAAGATTTAATTGACCCCGTGCACTTTCATATCAAAATAAATTTTGGAGCTCAACTTCTTCCTCCATGTAAAATTATCACCCCTGCCAAAGAGTTTGTTTGTTTATTTACATGCTGCAAGTTTCCTTCCATGCTGGAATATAAAGTCCTTAAGAGTGGGAACAAATGCCTGTTTTCATCACTGGGTTTTTATGTAACACATGGAAGAGTCCCTGGACCAGAAGAACTTCGAAGAACTATTTACTCCATGAATGATGATTGACGGAAATGAGAAACACCAAATTCAGGCAAGTAGTTACCACTGGATAGAGAAAGAGGAGTAAAACTATGAGAAGTGCACAGATACCATCTCAGTCTGTAATAAGGTCCCCTCTTAGAAAGACCTGGTGAAATTATGCCAAAATATTACAGTCTGGACAGAAGAATCAGGAGTGACCATGACAAACATATTGTACAACTGGTTGCAGTCATATAAATTTAAAGTTGCATATGGTTTAAATTCATATAAGGAAAAATGTAAACTTGCTTGTTTACTTGATTTTTCTTCTACAGTTAGCTAATTAACTGTCCAGGACTATGTCAGGCTCTAGAACCACTTGCTTTTCCTTAATTGATGGAGTATCATTTAGATTGACTATTATAATTGACAGTTAACAAGTGTATAATGTAATCAGTCAATGTGTAACATTCATCACTAAATCTGACTAGGTTAAATTGTTTGAACCCGTGATGATTTGAGAGTCCAAATTATTTGGGTAAAAGTATTTTATTGATGAAACCTACCCAGTAAATATAATTCTCATTTTTAATGTTTCTCCTGAAGACAATATCCTTTGAAATGTATACAAAACTTTTACCCATATTACATTCTGCATTTTATTTGCTTACACAAATGTACTTTTCTGTCTCCTTGGTTTATAGATGGAATTTTTAGAAGTTGAACAACATCTGTTGCATTTCTGAATATATGTATGGCAATGTCAAAGAAATGAGCAGATGGAAAACGTTAATCCTTAATATGGACACCAGAATGTTTAAAACAAAATTATTTCATTGAAAACTGTTTTCCTTCCACTTTGGACTCTCCATGCCCCGTGATTCAAATGGACTCTTGTCGGATCACAGAGCTATAAATACTCAAAATGGGTCTTGACAAGATTTCGCAGAGTAAGAATCTTGACTGTGTTATAGCACACCTCTATGGAAGTTAGTTCTCCTTAGTGTTCTCTGCACACCCCTAGCAATAGTCTAATCATATCTTTTCCAGTCATTCATTTTTTCACCCATCCATGGTATTTTCTGAAAGCTTCTGTCCTTGAGAAGATGAGCCCAATCTGAGAATACTGTGTTACCTTTATCACTGGACAGAAGCATTCCTCTGTCCTTTCAAATTCACATAGCAAGTCTCAACAGGGCTCTATCTTCCTACAGTATGATGGTTAGTATGAAGAAAGTCATGAAGAAAACTTATTTCAATTCTAACTCAGACGCTGTCATTTCAAATCTACGGAAACTGAGGAGGATCCCACTTAAGGCTTTTCTTAAGCACTTTTGGTAAACCTCTCCTTCCCCAAACAAGCATGGTATACTTTCTTATTTTATGTTTTCCTCCCAATATATCATCTGTGTAGAGTGCCTTTATCTAATCTATCAGACGGAATACTGTTAGTCAGTGATCCATCATTGTGACAAAATATAATACCTCCAAAAAATCAACCTTAAAAAGATAAGCTGTATTTTGGTTCATGACTCCAGAGGTTTCAGTCTGTGGTGACTTGGCTTTATGTTGTATGTGCCAGTAATTAGACAAACTTCATGGCATGGGGCAAGTATTAGTGTGTTGCTTACCCCAGGGTGGTTGGAAGCAGAAAGAAAGAGAAGGGGTTGATCTTATCACATCCTCGTCAAAGGCGTGCCCTGAGGGAGCTACATCCTCTCACTAGACCTACTTCCTGATGTTACTACACTTTTCCAATAATTTCAACAGCTTCCCTGGGAGCCAAGCTTTGAACTCAGCCTCTGGGGGCATTTAAGATCCAACCTATAATACAATCTTTTTTCTGAGGGACCATTTGAATAGAAACAAACAACTCTCAAAGCCTTCTTGAACTCTTCTGGTAGGAATCATTTCTCCTTCCTCAGAACTTCCTTAGCATCTTTGTCTACAGTTTACTGACCTCTAGATATTTTCAACATGTTTAACAGTAGCCAAAGTGCTTTGGGAAATAAAAATTTATTATTTAGCTTTGATGTCTCCATTTTTCTCAGAAGAGTGTTTTACATGTAATACCCAGATGCGTGCTGAACACTAATTAAATGCTGCCTAATTTCTGTAGAATGAATGCAAAATCTGCAGTTTGGTTGTGTCTTTTTCATTTCTGCCAAGATGTCTCCTTTAAAAACAAACCAAAAAATAGTTTTATTATTCTTTGGTGAGGGGAGGCACTAATAACAACTGATATGAACCAGATACCTTATCTTTTAAGGTCCAGGTACTCAATATAACCCACTTTTTAAAAATACTCACTTTCAAGAACACACCTCCAAATGATGTAGGCCTCACCTTTGGAAGCTCTCCACCACCTCACATCATCACACTGATGGCCAAGTTCATATGACATCCTGGTTTACAAATCCAATTCTTGTCCAAACTGCCAAGGAGGATTAGTTCACTCATTGTGTGTATGTGTGTGTGTGTGTGTGTGTGTGTATTCTTATATTGTTTTACTTCTCTCCCTGTTCTGCTAAGCCCTTAAACAAAAGGTGACAAAAAAAAACATGAAACTAAATCACTGACCCAAGAATCTAAATAGATGAATGAAGATGCGATTCGTATTTTGAAATATGGGAGGATTTCAATTATAAAATTAAATTTAAATGACAAATATCTCAACCATAGTTTTTTCCTTAAGTAATCTGAATTTGTCAATACTTAGTTATATGATTGCTTTTCTGAGTACAGTGCTGCAGTTTATGACACTTGACATCATTTACCTTTCTGATATATCTCACCAGCCATATTGTACCAGACAATTTACAAACCAGTCAAAAACACACATGACAATAAATAAGTACGCGCCTTGGGAACAAATAAAACATGATTCTATGAAGAATAGCTATCCCAAAGTGAGAGAAGAGGGTGGATCTAGGAGGAGTTGGAGGAAGGGGAAATATGATCAAAATACATATGCGCTCTCAAGGTATGAAACTCTCAATGAATTAATTTTAAAAAAAATCTCAAATTAGAAATTTATGTTTTAAAAAGAGGTAATATGGTGAATGTAACAAAATTTGAAATATAGGTATAGAAAAGTCCAGAGATTCATCAAAAAGGAAAAGTTTAAAATACAAGTATAAGCCAGTAATTTCACTTTTAAATGTATATCCAAGAGAAAACAAACTTACAGCTGTTAGAAACTGAACATGAAGGTGTATAACTACACATAGCAGTCAAATCAGTGGAAGCAATCTAAATAACTATCAAATAGTGAACGGATGCACAAAATACATCATTTACACACAACTGAATACTATTCCACTCCAAGAGGAATGAAGTGCTGACATATATCAGGACTTGGATCAACCTTGACTACCTCTCTAAGGAAGAAACCAGCAACAAAAGATCATACCAATTTTATAATTTAATACGCCCATAATTCAAAATATTAATCCCATCTTCATTCATTCATCTGATTGAATCCTTTGGGTGGTGGTTCAGTTTCATGTTCTTGTTACCACCTTTTGTTTAAGGGTTTAGAAGAACAGGGAGAGAAGTAAGACAATTGAGAACACAAATGAACATGACTTAGTTAATCATCCTGCATACTTTGGACATGGATTGGATTGTCTGCCAGGATTTCGTATGAACTTGGCCTGCAGTATGATGATATGAGATGGTGGGGACTTTAAACAGGTGAAGCCTAAGTAATTTGGAAGTGTGTTTGGTTGTATTTTTACAAAGTACAGAATAGGAAAATCTACATATATAGATAGAAAGCAGTCAGTGCCTGCCTATGTTGTGGCAGGGATTTGGGAGAAGTATAAAGTGAATACTGGTAGATAGGAATTTCCTCTTGGGATACTGAAAATGTTCCAGAATTGATTATGATGATCATGGCTGCCGAACTGTGAATATGCACATTGCTGAATTGTATGGTATGTGAATTGCATTTCACTAAAGTGATGTATATACATAGATATATAAAGTTAATATGTAAATTTACATACATATGTGTTAAGTTATTATTTAATATATGCACATATGTATAAAGATAAGCCCGCAGAGGTTAAAATTCACTTTGCTCATTTATTATAATAAATAAATTACAGAATTATAATTTATTATAATTTTACTCATTCATTCATATGTACACATCCATCACCCAAGACTGACCTTTGTCTTTTTACCTCCATTACCATCCCAAGATCAAGAATGGCTTCATAGCCCTCAATTTCCCTTCAGAGTACATACCACATTTCTCATCATGATTCCATCTTTATGACAAAAGATTATGCCTGTTCTCATCACTGATATATCTTATTATCTGGTCTAACGTGTGCAACTCATGAGCCTTGTTTAAAGCGTGGAAATATGAAACTTTGCATACAAAATAGGAACATCTCAACAGAATATAAAAACTGCATGTCAATAAAAAACATGAAAAACATAAAAGCTTTTCTTTCAGTTAGAACTTCAATCCATAATAGTCCAAGTTTGGATAAACCATGCTTCAGATCAAGAGAAATCATTTTGGAGTTCAAGGAAACCATAATGTTCATGCTGCTAAAATTTTTTCTTTGCTTATTTACTTCTGAGATATTTTATGACAACCACTACTGGTCCTTAATTCCAAAGCCTCCAAAGACTAGTGCAAGTCAAAACAGCAGGACATTTAACCACTGCCTTCATCTAATTCAATGCCAATTCTTACTGATATTTGCAGTCAACCATTCACTGATTGCCCTCAAGGTGCCATTTCTACTGTCTGAGCTCAGGAGTTGGTACTTTCCTTCCTGAACCACTGTAACAACATCTTAACTCCTCTTGCCATCACCAGTGGAGATGTATTCACATTCTTCCACAGTGAATTAGTCATTCATGGATGCTCTGGCAGATGGAACTCAAGAGCAGGGACTCTAGTATGAACATCTGCGATCAACATCCTTTGAATTAACATTCCTTTACCACCTTCTTCTCCTCCTCTTCCTCCTCCTCTTCCTTCCTCCTCACTTAGTACATATAGAGAAGACAATCAGATTACTATGAAAAAAGACCATGATTATTGGCTCCCAATAGATATTAAATATTTATTTGACTGAATCGATCTGCAACTACCAAATGCCAAACACGAAGAGGTATAATAATTTTGCACAGATGAGTAGTGTCTCTAAGCTGTGCATCCATGGAGAGCATAACTTATGTGCTTACTGTTTGGGTTTACTTCTAAATCTCTCCTGGAGGAAAATGCAATGATAGAGCAAAGAGCAAGGTTTTGCATCTACATATGGCGCCTTGCAAAGCAGCTTTATTGGCAGGCATGGTGGCGCACCTTAAATCCCCACACTTGGGAGGCAGAACTCTCTGTGAATTTGAAGCCAACCTGGTCTATATAGCAAGTTCCAGGCCAGCTTAGGTAGTAAGACCCTGTTTTTAAAAATAAAAATGAACATTTTATCTTCTAATCAAAGGACACACTTAGAGGGCAAAAATTTAATGTAGGACTGGAAGCAAATACCTTGAAATTGCTTGAAATCTTTTCCTAAGGAAAGCTCTAGATTATTCTAATATTTTTAAGTATTTTATTTATTATTATTTTTTATGAGTATATTGCCTGCATGTGTCTAAGTGCACCTGTGTCATGAAATGACCATACAGGTCAGAAGAGGGCATCAGATTCCCCTGGAACTGGAGTTAGGATGGTTGTTAGCTACCATGTGGGTGCTGGGTCTCCTGGACTACCACAGCCAGTGCTCTTAACCACTGAGCCATCTCTCCAGTCCCCATATTTTATGTAGATTTGTAAGTATTTTAATTCTGAAAGCTCTTTTATCAAGGATATTTCTACTGTGAAGTTATCCTATGCAGTTTATACATCTCTTCTTACAGCTTTCACAAGTATTTAGTAACAGCCTGATAAATCCTTGTACAACAGAGCCTATTGATGCTCATCTAGTAGTTCCATAGCGATGTCAAAATCAACATGAAGGTCTTATTTTGATTTCACTTCTGGTTCTGTGTTGCCTTATTACTGGAGATATTTCACTCACATAACTAGGTCTACTATGTAAATAAGACATTTTCAGATAAGGAGACAAGTTAGGGCTGAGATGATCCCTTCACCTGGCATTAACTTATATATAAGTAACTGTACAGCCCCAGCTTGCAAAACAGCATTTTCCTAACGGGTCTGCAGCCATCCATTGTCCCTGGTGTGCTCCTGATGCTCTCTGATGACCCTTCTTTCCTGGCACTTTATAAGTCCCACTCAGCATTAGGTAGCTATGGGCCTTGGGCAGATATTTGAGGCTTGATGACATCAATGTTAAAGTGACTAAAATCTTCATTTATACTAACTCCTGGGTTGAAGCAAATTGAGAATTGCAATTGTTTTGGTACAAAAGATTAATCTTCTACAATTCAGTTAATATTCTCAGGCTTAGCAAGATAAGGCTAATTTTAACAAGTTAAAGATGGAAAGAGTCAAAAGAAAATCCTGGTGACCTTCTGGAAACTCGGAACATCTTCAGAGCTTTAAGTTTTAACATCTGTCACCTTGTCTCCGATCCCTCCATTGCTCCCCTTATGCTAATGTTCTTAGAAAAATCCCACTAAGCTGGTGACTGGTGTTCTAAAATATTAACTGAATTTTCAGATTGACTGTGGTGCTCACTGGGATTTACTTAGCTCACCTACTGTTTCTTAAATGAACTCTAAATCACTCCTGATGGAATGCTGAGTAGACGATCTCCCTCTTAGAGTTCCTCACAGGGAAACTCCCTTTGCTTCCTCCCAGCCGGTCCTGTCAACCCCTTTTTGAAGACTAAAAAAGAAAAGACTCAGAGTCTTTTCTCGTGATCAGAGAGAAAAGTCCATCTCTTTTCAAGTCTCATGACAGCCCCTGAGTCTTGAACTCTTCTGTGTCTGCTCTTTTAAAAAGTATGCTTCTCTGAATCTTCTTTTTTTCTGCTCTATTTCTGTCTTATATTCCATAGCTCTGGTTCAATCTCATATACCTTAAGTAGTAAAATGAAATAAACTCCCCGATTCCCTCCTCTTTCTACTGACATTCGAGGCTCCCAGGCTTAGCTTTCGGGAAGAATACTTGACGCTTCTCTACTTCCTCACTGTCCACGTACAGAATCGACTTCACTTAGTTCTGAACAATCCAGACAAATGTCACCCAGTCTCAGCTTTCAAAGTTCAGTGGCAACTGTCAGTGTTGAGCTGACTACACACTTCTCAATTTCTGAAAATCCGAGTGTTTGGGGCGGTTTGTTCTGTGTTTTTAGTTCTTCTTTATAAGCTACAGGGATATTTCACGTTCATGCTGTTTGCCTTCATTTTGGCACTTTTCGGCTCTCTGCGTGGCTCCTCTCTGTGTTTCTACTTCTTATACATACATGTCCTTCCCACCCACAGCAGAGACTTGTTATTCACCTTCTCTCTCTCATTTTAAACATTAATCATTTGTAATATTAATCTTTTGATGACCTCCAAAATCTATATTCTATAGATATTTCCAATTCAGCACATTTAAATTTGGATGACTCAGTCCTCCAAACAGAAACGTATTAAGAGGAACAAAGGCTCGGTGAGTGTAGCACAGGAAAGGCAGAAATCATTTAAGAGCCAGAGGTGGCAGATCATTCAAGGAAACCGGAAGTGTGTTGTTTGCACACAACAAGGTAGTTGCACACATGAACGCCAAGTGATTGGGCCAGGTTGAAGAGGAGGCGGGCACGAAGTCCCAGCCGGCACGGACTAACCTTGCAACTGACGGCTGCGGGAAAGGGAAGGTCAGTTTTCTTTTAGGCTCAGTGTAGGTCACCAGGTTCCAGGGATGGACCAACATCCAAGAGTATCTGAAGAATACAAATTGGACTGGATAGACCTTAACAAAATAGAGCAAACAGCAGTAAGATAGGGAGGTGAGGGTGAATCTGACAGGGAATAGGGAGGGAGTTTAAATATGCTCAAAATATGTTACATGAAATTCTCAAAGAATAAACAAAATATTATTTTTTAAAAAGAGGAGTATATTTAAGCAAAATTTCTTTGAAGTTATTTTTTTGAATTCAGAGGTACCACAAGCAAGTGATTCTGAAAGAGCTGGGAGAAAATTAAAAATGGCTACTCCACAAAAGTTGTGGTTTAAAAATATTAAATAATAATTATATTCATGATTGTTAAAGCTGATAATTAGAGAAATTGGAACAAGGCCTAAGCCTCCACTCACAGAGCACTCACTGAACACAGAGGTTGGATGAACTTTGGGCCTGATTTAAGATGGACTTTCTTGAATTCATAAAACTGAGGATATGGTAGGTGTTTCATGCAGTGTGGAACAGTGAATTTTAACAGAATTCTGGGAAAGATACAGTTTCTGGGACTTATTGGAATCTATTTGTTTATTTATACATTTGAAAAGAAGGAAAGGAAATGAAGGATTTCCAGCATTATTTTTAAATAATTTCAATATTATAATTATATATAATTCTAAAAATGTAGATGTACATAATTATTTTGATATTTCAAATATTATTAAATAAAGACTTTGGATTTTAATGTTTGACATAGTGGGCATAGATTTCAAAGTCCTATGAAGCATCTCTGCTCGCTTACATTTTATAACAGAAATCATTATAAATCAATTAAGAAACAGACAAGTGATTAGGTTTTTTTTTTTTTTACACAGCTATAACACAAGACCAAACTTGAACCAGAAACACATTCTGAAAGCAGTCTTGTGTTAAAGAGGCTTTTTCAACATCATTTGTTTAAGAAGTTTCCCCATGTAAAGAGCCCTTCACATGTTCCCTGCAAAGCTGAAATTGACTGAAGAGCATTTCAGCCTCTTGGCCTGAACATGTCCCTGCAGAATCTTTTAGACTCTCTCACCTGGCCCTGAAATCCTAGCTAAACAGATCTTCAGATTTTGGATAGCATATTTTAACACTGATCACAGGATGGTCATGGCTACAGGGTGTTTTGTTTTTGTTTTTGTTTTGTTGTTGTTTTTTTAAGTAGTTTTAATGTGGTCTTAAATAAGGAAACTTTAAGAACCAACTAAAACCAAAACATACCCCTCTGCAGTCCTCTCTGCCTGCCTCCATGGCTTCCCTGCTCGCCTTTAAACTCTAGGGGAGGTTAAAGTAGATGACAAAGTAGTGAAAAAAATCAGGCATATGTGGAAAATAGTTATGACATATTTCTTAATTGAGTTGCAAATCTATAGAGGCTACGAGTTTAACTCAGATTCCACACAACTGTATTATTCCACAATGACTCAAAAGCACTAGGATGTCAAAGTCACCACACGTCAATTGACTGTTTTGACATTGATTGCCTGCATTCCTCAAAGCTTCAATTTTTTTTTAAATGGATCTCCTCCACCAGGGTTCTAGCCTCAGGCTTTTAGAATCTAGATCCAGACCTTCAGAAAAGCAATTTTAACAATGTTAACTTTTTATTTAGCTAAAAATTTATATTCGATTTAAAAAAAACTATTCCTAGACTAATCATTCACCTCCTGCCAGAGCTCTCTTTTTTTAATGTGTGAAATCATCAAAGAGTCTTTAATCAGCAGGATTTCAGAGCAGAATAAACTCTCAATTATCTGCTTTAATGAAGAAAATAACAACAGAAATCAAAACAATCCAAGCAACAATAAACACATTATAAAAGAAAATTTGGGATTCAAAGTAGATCAAATACCTAAATATGAGAGTTAAAAAGTGTCTCTTTTAGAAGGAAATATAGTATAGATGGATCATGACTTTAAAAATTTCTTAACTATGTCACTAAACTCATAAACAAAAGTAAACATAATTTTAATTTCAGAAATTAAAAACTTGTGCATCAAAAGATATTATTTTTAAAAAGTGAAAAGCAGCCAATATAATATAATACAATCTTTGTAAAACTTTTATCTGACAAGGATTGAACAACCAGAATATGTAAAGAATTCTTACAGCTCAAAAATCAAAAGATAAGCATCAGGCATATTGGCGTATACCTTTAATCCCAGCACTCGAGAGGCAGAGGCAGATGGATCTCTGTGAGGTAGAGGTCTGCTTGATCTATGTGAGTTCTAGGCCAGCTGGGGCTACAGGAGACCCTGCTTAGTAATAAAAATGAGACAATCAAAAGGTAAGCAGCCCAATTTTACAATGGGTAAAATATTTTAGTATCTTTCTTTTGAAGAAGATATATAAGGGCTCATAAATACATGAAAGGATGTTCAAAATTATGTAATTCATTAAACTCAGTTCACTCCACCCTGGGAGCCAACCAGATGCTTCACCTGGAAAGAGTAGGAGCTCCCCACAAGACCTCACCCACTCAGACCTATGACACCTCCACTAGGGACCCAGTTGCTCCAGGGATGCAATTTGGTAAGAGGCCTGGCTTTCTCCCCTTTACCTCCAACACCTCCAAGTTCACCCAGCATCACAGCACCCCAGAAAGAGCCTGGCCTCCCTGAACCCTGAGGTATCAGGACTCCCCCATGCTGCCCAGCCTGCTGCCTTGCCTTGGAGCTATCTCAAGCCACCCAGAAAGCCGCAATGAGAGACCCACTTCTCTCTGCTACATTCCCTAAGGGTTCCTCCCACTGTCTCCCCATTGCCCTTCTTTGAGGCTCTTGCCTTTTGGAGTAAAATAGTCATATCAAAAGATATAACCAACAACCAAATTTCAGATGCCCAATTCCCATCCCCAAACATAAGCCATTTTTAAAAAAAAGCTAATGTGACCTCCCACAATTACTAATCCCATAGTAATATTAACCAAGATGACCAATTTAGAAAAACAAAGTCAATTAAACAAATGCAAGGAAAAACTGTAATGAGATGCAAGATACCATTTAACACTCACTGGAAGAGAAATACATTATTATTCATATATATTTATGAAAATATGAAAATAACAAGCTTGGCAAGGATGTGAAAACATTGGTTGTATAAATATAAAATGATTGAGCTACTGTGAGAAACAATTCTTTAATTCTTTAAGGGGTTAAACATAGTTACTGTATTACTCAGTTATCCTATTCCTGGACATACACCTAAGGAGAGATAAAATATACTCACACAAACCCCAAATGTCCACCAAATGATAAACAAATTAACAAAATGTATTTATTCCAATGTATGGAATCCATTCCAACTCAGCATGAAAAGAAAGAAATATTGATATATTGTCCAACACAGATGAACTTTGAAAACATGCATAGTCAAAGAAGCCAAATCACCAAAGTCCATTTACAGTATGTGAAATGTTCACATAAAAAGTAGAGAGAGTGACACAAATAGACAAATGTTTGCCAGGGGATGGCCTTAACATGACAGAATGCATGAAATCCACTGGGCAGACTGGGGGTGGTGTAGATAGGAGAGGGGCTCTAAATATGATTAAGATGCATTATATGAAATCCACAGAATTTCAATTAAAAATATACATTGATAAGCAGGATCTGTCCAAAAAGTAACTAATTTAAAAGAGAGAGAAAGAGAGAGAGAGGGAGAGAGAGAGACTCAATATGTGTTCTTTAGACCTTCAGAAAATATGGAGCTGTTCCTTTGTCCACATATATATGAAACTGAAGAAGGCTGGTATTGAAGACATGAAGGGAGCAGATACTGTTTTAAAAAGACTGCTCATAAATATTGCCCTTGCAAAAAGGAGAGTCTACAATGTCACTTTGCACTCTGTGGGCATTGTTGTAAACAAGCAAATTAAGGATAAGGTTCTTGCCAAGAGAATTAATATGAGTACTGGGCATATTAAGCACTCTAAGAGCCAAGGCAGCTTCCTGAAATGGATGAAGGAAAATGACCAGAAGCAAAAGAAAGTCAAAGAGAAAAGTACCTGGGTTCAATTACTGCACTGACTTGCTCCCTCCAGAGAAGAACACTTGGTTAGACCTAACGGAAAGGGGTCTGAGCATCTGGATCCTGTCTCTATGAATTCATGACTTAATAGATGTGTGTAAAGAAATAAAAGACCTAGACTGTGAAAGCATTTTTCTTAAATTGAAGTGTGTCTCTTCCCCCTCCCCCAAATGACACTTTTAAAGCAAATTTTTATTGTTTTAGTTCACTTTATCTTTCCTAGTCAAATTTAGCATTTTCCTTGCTAAAAGATGTGGGTTAGTGTGCATCAAATGCGTTCAATTGATTAGAAAAAGGTCAAATATTTATAAAATATTTATAACTAAATCATGGTGGAAAAAAGATGTTGAGAAGCTGTCGAAGATCAGGCATGTTGTGAACATTTAATCTTTAGCATGCAGGAAGCTGAGGCAGGAGGATCTTGAGATCAAGTCCAGCCTGGACTATATAGCAAGACCCTGTGTCAAAAGGGAGGAGGATGACTATTGTATTACAGTGAAGCTCCAGAGTTGATTACTCATAATTCTCATAATTGTATTATGAAGTGCTAGATTGTAAGGATACAGAAGTTTTGAACAACATCTGTTCCTTTGATGTCCACAATACCACCCAACTTTAGTTTCCCATATATGTGGCCAAAGGAATAGCTCTATGTTTTCTAAAGGCCAAAGAATGCAGAGTGAGTCTCTTGGTCTCTTTTAATTAATTTGCCTTTGAAGCCAATTACACAAAGGCTGATTGCTTAAACGCCCTCTTATGAGTTAGGTATTAGTTGTGAATTGCTTTGATTATAGCATAGGTCTCAAAACAGTACTGTAATTTTGTCTTTAGACTAATGAAATAAATACCATGTATCTCAAACAGAAGAAGAAAAAGGAAACGGAGGAGGGAAGAGGAAGAGGAAGAGGAGTCACTGAAAGAAATAGGGATATACTGTAACTAAAATCTAGTGCAATTTCAAAATATGTCTTCACAAATACCATCATTGGGTTGACATATATTAACATAAAATTACGTGTTTGCCTTTTTTCCACCAAAGCTGCAGAATCCACATTAATTATTGAGAATGGTGAGTATATTCTGACTAGATATTTTTTTGTTTTAATTTTCTGCCCACTGGTTCTCATTCTTTTACCGAAAACTCCACTTTCTTCACATCAATAGCTCTTCACTAACAGCTCTCCATGTCAGGTAAATATTTACTGAAAGCAAAATTTCTAATGAAAGTTATGACCCTTTGGTTAATTTCATACTTACTATGAATGCTCTTACTTTTTTCTTAATGATTTTCTTTTCAATCTAAATTTTTAGAACAAAGTAACTTGGATGATATTGAAATTTTATATCTCAAAGAAAACAAATATATATATATATATGAGAGAGAGTTTTTAATCTCTATATATATGCATTTCTGCTCATATATGTTACACAGAGAAAATTCACATTTTGAGAGGTGTGCTCTGTTTTAGCAAAAGATATTTTTTTTTTT
>NW_008354016.1:1897299-1899450 GCF_000622305.1 Nannospalax galili
GATCATATATGTTACCCAAAGTAAATTAACATTTTGAAAGTTGAGTTCTGAATTAGCCAAAGCTATTTTTTTTCTTGATTCTCTTGATCCTATTGTTGGAAGTAAATTTACAAATTTAATGGGTTAAAAGGCTAAATAAAACCATTTCACTACATATTTTAGAAGGCAGAGTCAAATTAATGTGTTTTAGATAAAATGGGCCTAATTCCTTCAAATTATAGATGATAGAGCTAATATCATTCTTACCTGGACCTAATTATATTTATATTATTGCTCCTTATGTTTGAAACTGAAAGTTCTAAATTAATTTGGGATAAATTTTTAAAGAAAATGAACATTTCAGTTTTCTCAGAGTTTGAATAATAATATGTAGAAGACATACTAGCTTTGAAAATTCTTTTAATTTTAGGAAATAATTTGATTGAATTACAGAATGCTTAGAAATACAATTCAGAATTTCTTTGGGTGTCAACATTTGAGCAGGTTTCCAATGGAAATCTGTGCATGCACCCAACACATTGGATGAGGAGGATCTCTCCTCAGCTTAACAGGGCACACCCTCTTCATCCAGGGCCTAGAAAGAAAAAAAAATCACAAGTTAAGAGTAGCTATTGATATGCCTCTGAAAGCTGGCGTATTCTCTTCCTTTCTACATGTGGGCATAAAATTCTAGGTTCCCCACTTTTGACTAGGAGTTAAACCAGACTCCCCATGGTTTACTGGCCTTCAGCCCGACATTGGGAGTCACACCATGGGCTTCCCTTGTTTAAAAGCCTTTGAATTTGGACTGAGCCATACTACCAGCATCTAGGGATCCAGAGTTTGCAGATAGCTTGCTCTGGGGCTTCTCAAAGACAATATTTCTAATCAATTCCTATTTATTTATCTGCCTAACTATTACTTACCTATCTATATCTAGCTATTTATGTCTCCCTATCATCTTTCTACCTATGATCCAATTATATGTAAAGTTGTTCTGTCTCTCTGTAGAATTCTAACACACTAAATTTAATTATTTATTTTAGTCTTTTTTAATTTTTTTTATGTGTATGTGTGTATTGCCTGCATGTAGGTAAGTGTACCTGTGTAGTGCAATGCTCACAGAGGACAGAAGAGGCTGTCAGATCCCCTGGAATTGGAGTTACAGACAGTTGTTAGGTGCCATGTGAGTGCTAGGATTCAAACCTGGGTCTTCTGCAAGAACAACCAGTGTTCTTAACTGCAGAGCCATCTCTCCAGCCCCCTTATTTTAGTCTTTTTCAAGAGTCCAAGATATTATAGTCTTTCCATAAAGAATGATATAATCATTGGTTCATGGAGTAGGTAAAATAATGCTAATAATTCATAGGAGTTATTTGAATATTAATATTTGAGTTAGAAAACATTTGGGTAAGTACATTTTTTATCAGTGACCATATAAGAAAAGTCCTGTGATATAATGTGATATATACTATTAGTGTGATATTTATTGTAATTTTATATTCTCTTGAATTTTTACCACAAGTAAAATTTGCAAATTCCAAATATAGGAGAAAGAATAGAAAATTTAAAGGATAACATATTAGTTACCACAAAATGTATCATTAATTGATTAAAGAATTCCATAAATAATTATCCACCTCTGAAATAAAAAATAATTTTAAAGTATATTTCAAAGTTCAAAAGAGAGCTGTTTTCTTAAAAAATATTTTACTTATTGTTTTTATTATATGTGTATGAGTGCATTGCCTGAATGTGTGTAAGTGCACCCATATCATGCAGTGCCTGTGGAGTTCAGAAGAGGGCATCAGATCACCCTGGAAGTGGAATTACAGAGGGTTGTTAGCTGCCATGTGAGTGCTGGGAACCCAACCTGATTCCTCTGCAAGATCAGTCAGTGCTCCTAACTACTGAGCCATCTCATCATCTTATCTAACAAAAAATACAACTATCAGAGGAGCTTCTTTGGGACACAGAGTTGATACTTTTTGTTAGTTGTATCATAGCACTAGACTGGTCTTTTCAATAAAAAGGTGGTGGTGGTGCAAATCTATAGTCCCAACACTTAGGAGGCACAGGCAGGCGGATCTCTGTGAGTTCAAGGCCAGCCTGGTCTACATAGTGAATTCCAGGACAGCTGGTGCTACAGGGAATCCTGTTTCAAAAAGACCA
>NW_008354016.1:1899563-1917261 GCF_000622305.1 Nannospalax galili
TACTCCTGTTATCTTAAGTGCAGTAAATTGGAATATTTTGCCTTTTTCTTTCAATTGTATGCTTTTTCACTTTTACATTTTATTAACAATAACAATTTTTAGGATCAAGGAATCTGTCTTAAATATTCTAAACTATCACATTTCTGGATAAATTACAGTATTTTTATTCTGTGATATTTTTTGTTACTGGATATATTTTGTAAGTGGTCATTATGGAAAAAGTACACAAGCAACAAATCATTTATTAAACATAAGATAACAGGAGTATATCTTTGCCCCTTTGGGCATAAATAAGCCCCTAAAACCCATGAGTACTACCAGTTGCTTTCAAAGTTTTTATAGAATAAATGAGAGATAAAGTTCTTGAAGATGTGTGAACTGCTGCCGTAGTAGTGAGGACCAGTCCAGGAGAATGGCCATCCTCTCTGAGCCCTTACAGTTAGAAGACAATAATTATTAAATGAAAGACATAATAATTCAATCAAATTCATTCATGACAATATGGAAGATGTCATTAAATTTGTCTGCTTTACTAACACACAAACAAAAATACTTTGACAGGCAGGATAGACAATAGAAGTATTAAATATCAGCCTGTCTTTCAGATGACACGTTGAAAATAACGTTTGGTAAATTTTACAGTTAGACTAAGTTAGACTAAATAAAACTGAATGTTTCGACTTGAATTTGCTGTGCCTGATACTAACATAGACCTTAAAGGACTTTAACATCATTCATGCCCATAGTCTAAGCTGCAAAGAGAATGGTTTTCTAAAAGTGAGTGGAGGGAAAGTGAAGAGTGCCTTGGAGTCACAGAAGCCAGTAGGGAGCTACATCAGGGAAAAAGAACTCCAACAGCATCAGTGACGACCAAGACACAAACAGAAGAGCCCGAAATGTACATGGAAGATAATTCATAAAGTGAAGGGTAATTTTCAGTGCCATTAAGAATTGATGGACACTATACAACTGAATTATAGAATAAGAGATGAGGATGTGGATAAAAGAAGGGATTAAAATTTTTATTAATACTTGACAATGAAAATTAGATAGGAAAAATAATGATTATGCTCTCAAATTAATACTTTTATTGAGGTGCCTGTTCCAGCTCTACAACGCCATGAAGCATGCTGTGCCAGTTTCTAGAGCTATGTCTTAAGAAAAATGGCAAGTTCTGCTTACTGTCTTTCCTTTCTTTTTCTTTTTTGAATGCTAGCACCACTCTATCCCACTGTGGGGAGACCTAACTGGAGAAGCAACAGAAAGCACCAATAATGAGGAGGAACAAGCTCAGAACCAGTTCTTCCATCTCCAAGAGACATCGTGTATGTGAGAGGTGAACCGTTCTCACTGAGCCCTGCCAGATATTCAGATTTGTGAATAAAGAAAATTATAACTGTTGCTTGAGGCACTACGGAGGAGGAGTTTGGTATGTAGCAATAAGTAAACAGATGCAGATTTTGGTGTGGGAGTTAGTATACTGCCTTAACAAAATGCCCAAAACGTGACATTAACTACAGGACTGCCTTGCTATAAGCATCTGGAATAACAGTAAAGAGCTTGTCTGTGGAAGGCTCAAGAGTGTGGGAAAAGCCAAGGACTGAAGAAGGTGTTAGTGATGAATTCCAAAAGAAATGTGGGTAGGGGTGTCGCCTACTACAATGTGGAAATAAGTACATCCTTTTGTTATTTCTTTTTCTTTTTTGCATGTGTGTGATATGTATACATGTGTGGACGTGTGTGTGATGTATATACACATTTGCCTGTGCATGTGGGTGCATGTGCATTTGGAGGCAAGAGGTTGATATCACTTGTCTTCCTCCATCAATGTCCACCTCACTTAGTCCACTCACTACCGTGGAGCTTACCAGTTCAGCTAGTTTAGCTAGCCCATCTGTCCTGTAATGCAGTCACAGCCCCTGCGAGTTCATGTGGGAAATGGCCCTTGTCTAGCAAATGATGTTTCACTACAGACCGCCACTATCTCTGACTCTTACTATCTCTTTATCCCCTTTTCCAAATTGGCCTCTGAACCTTGGAGGGAGAAGGTGTGATATAAATCTTCCGTTTAGAGCTGAGCACTCCACAGTCTTTATTTTGCATGTTGTCTAGTTGTAGGTCTCTGCATACATAACCATCTACTATCAGAAGACGCTTCCCTGACAAAGGTTGAAAGACGCATTAATCTATGGGTTTAAAAATAAGAAATTAGAAAAAAAAAGAAATTCTGGGACAGTGTAACACTGTGTGCATTTAGCAGAATAATAGTATTGGGTTCTCCCTAGCCATTGTGATCTATCTGAAACCAGTTTTTTGTTTTGTTTTGTTTTGTCTAGTTAATAGTACTAGGTATGAGTTTTTTCCTGTGGAGCTGGCCTTAAATCCAATCAGAAAGTGGTGGATTGCTCCCTTAACATCCATGCCACTATTCCAACAGTGGGCATATCTTTCAAGGATGGTCATCATTATAGCTGGGTGTAAGTCAAATTCACAGCTGGGAGGTGCACATGGCATCCAATCCCCTCCCCCCATGGTCCTTGTGACAACCTTAGGAAAAAATTCTCCAAACCCCAGTTTGAAGAATTTTAACGAGTTTATTGGACTTGCTAACTGAGCTTGGGGTGTGAGTTTACTTACAGACAAGCAGGCGCCCCCACCCCCATTCACTGCTGTGTTCGAAAGTCCACACCCAGACATAAATGTGGTGGTCCCAGACAGCCTTACAAAATGGTGAGGGACCAGCCTCGTGGTTTTCGCAGCTTTTATATCCTTAGCCCCTCCCTGGAAGCGACTATGGTCAACCAATTGGCTGAAAGAGGGAAGGGGAGCAGCTTCTTTGCAGAGGTGGGAAGGAGGCTGGTCCATGGCTTGTCATCACAGGGTCAGAGGAACCCTCCTAGTCACGCTGGGTAAGACTGTTGATGACTTTTCTCTGGTAGTCTACATAGAATCTTCTAGAACTATGAAGTTTAGCTAGTTGGGATAAGCTTATAGGTCAGTACCATCTTGATTTCTTTACGTTCTGACTCAAGTATTTTGTCTTCAATGATTGTGTCTTACTGTCTAGTCCTGGAGGGTAACTAAAAGAAATGACAATAGTGTTGGGGGATCTATGGAACTTTACTGACCAACAACTCTTCAATTTGTTCAGATTTTCATTCTGTAAATCTTTCACTTCCTGATCAGGTTTATTCCAAGATTTATTACTGTCATTGGTATATACAAAGGCTTCTGATTTCCATGTTACTCTTGTAATCTGCTACTTTTCTGAATGTGTTTGTCATCTGTAGGTGTTTACTCACTGAATCTTTAGGATCACTTATGTGTAGAATCATATCATTTGGGATAAGGACCCTTTGACTTTTGCTTTCCTGATTGCTTTTAGTAGTCTCTTAAATACAGAATTTAAAAATCATCTGAGCGAATAGTTTACTTCATTTGTGTAATTATGATTATGTTCTAATTTTTTTCACCCTTTTTATTCTGTTATTTCCTTTGTATATTTCCCTAAATGAATAAGGTATTTTTGAAGAGTATCATTTTCTTATTGTTTTTATTAATTCAATCTTTAAAAAACTGATGCATCTTTCTGGCTATTTCTGGAACAACATAATTTATTATTTAATTTCTTAATTGTCTCTTCATCTGAACTGAATATGCAATTGACTTATCCGTTGAATATAAAGTTATAGTTATTATTTTTATTCAAAAATTGTTTTTGAATTTTCATTATATACTCTGGCCCTTTGTTATATATTTAGTTCCTCTTTTCCTCATCAATATCTGTTAATGATAATCTTTTCAGTCTTATCTTTTAATTCCAATGTCATTCAATGTTTGATGCTTCTGCTGTGTATGCTTTCTTTCACATATGTAATATACTTCCTTGTTTTGTTTGATCATATTTTAACTCTGAATTCACATACCTTGGAACATTTAAGAGTTCTTTGATACCTAGTCTGAGGTTGAATCCTGCAAAGGAGAACAGAGCTTGCTTCTCCATTTTCTAGAAAACACCACTAATCTGGGGCCCCTGTCCCTGAGTTTGCAAGATGTAGTGTTACAGCCTCTCATGAAGGAAGGATTGTAATATAATAACTCCCCACATTCTTCCAGCAACATGGTCAAGCTTGGCATAAGATCCTTGTTGGCCTCTGCGGCAGGGCATCCTGACCCAGAGACTACGCCTTAATAGGTCTAGCTTTGTGCAGCAGAAGTCTTTTAGACTAAATATGCTTGTTCAATAGCCACTGAAAGTAAAGTTCAGGCTCCCTGGGGCTTGCCACAGGTGTCATCATCATGGCTTAGGTACTGGCTGAACTTCCATACTTCTTTCTTCCATTTTTTTCCCTGTTTGTTTTAACCTTTTGCTTTCTTTGCCACCTCAATTGTGTATTAAAGTTTGAGTTTTTAAATCTTGAAAATTTGATGTAATAATTAATTATCTTTTCAGCACAGCTGTTCAGAGTACATACTGTGTCATACTACTAGAATTGGAATGCTGTCAAACTTTCTGAATATTTATATTTTCTTATATTTATATCTATATATTGGCCCTGTCTGTCTTATGGTTTGCTGAATTTAGGCATCATCAGGTTCAGGTCTGACCCTCCTTAACACAGTCATCATGTCAAATTTTCATTGGATTCTCCTTGGAAAATTAGATAAAAATTCCTTGGTAGAAGCAGAACAAACAGTCATTAAGAAGTGATAAAAACTGGGCTGGAGAGATGGCTCAGCAGTTAAGAACACTGACTGCTGTTGCAGAAGACCCAGGTTCAAATCCCAGCACCCACATGGCAGCTAACAACTGTCCGTCACTCCAATTCCAGGGGTTCTGACAGCCTCTTCTGTCCTCCACGGGCATTGCACGACACAGGTGCACTTACCTACATGCAGATACATGCATACACATAAAATAAAAATAATAAAAATATTTAAAAATAATAAAGTGATTAAAACTGAAGACTGTGATGTAAGGAACAGCACTAATCCAAAAACCGACTAAACTGACTAAAGGCCATGAATATACTTCATTTTTCTGAGGGGAAAATATCAGATTCTCAAAGTTTACCATCAAATATTCAAAGCACATGATGGTATTTGCTTAATCTAAAAAAGATCTTTGACAGCAAATTTCGAGTGCTTAAGAATGCATCAGATTTCTTGTCCATGAATAGAAGGAACAGAACTATAGATATATGTCCCATTATAGAAGTCCTCCTGAATGATAATTTGATTGCAGAAGGATAATAATATGTTGCCTCGCCTTGCCATGGTTCAGCATTAATTGTTATTGACATTTTGTTCCATTTTCTATTACCTACAAAGTGGGAATGAACAGAGAACTAGGCCTCCTTTTCAAAATATTTAAAGTTATTTTATCAGTGTCTAACATGCTGTGATTTTAACAGCATGTGATCAGTTCCTCAACACATAATATTATGTTTTATTCTGCTATTTTCATGCTAAGCACACATACACATACTCGCACGCCTACCTTCGTCAGTGATCCAATTGAAAAAAACATGTCTGGCAAAACAAGTTCTTGGACAGAAGGAGGAAATTTTGTTGAAAAACTATCAAGACATCTAATATATTGGAAACATTTCATTTCATAAAAGACTTTAGATAGGGAAAGTCAAATTTTGTGCAGGATGATACTATAGTGATAAACAGATGAAGAAACACAGATGTCAAAGTAAAAACGTTGATGTGGATGCTTCGGGGAAACAATTAGTTTTTTGCCAAAGGCCTATGATGTGCAGCATAGACAGACATGGGGCACTAAGCTCAGGTCTGATAAAAAGTATTTTTAAGATTGGGGGTGCTGACATTAGGTGATGTAGAGGATGAGCTTCAAAATCCTACTGCTTCTCTTTCTACGTGTCACTACATCTTTATTTTATGGTTAAAATTGTGCTGTTTTATTTTAACATATCAGACAGTTGATAATATCAGGGTCTTCCTGGCAACTGTTTCCTGTGTGGTAACCATTCAATGAAGAAGAAATGCAATATTGTTTATTTCTAGAACAGAACTGTCAAACAGGTATAACAAGCAAGCCAAAAGTACATGCCACATAATTGTAATGTGTGTAAGAATTTTCATTTTTGTTCTTTAAAGATTATGGTGCTATCTTGTAGTAAAGGAAACAAATCATATGAAATTAATTTTAGTAATATAGTCCACTCAACTCTGAATTGAAAATATATTCTCAGTAAGTGATCAAAGTTAGAATTATTAATGGCATATTTTACATTCTATTTCCACGCTAAGGCTCCAAAATACCTCAGGTATTTCACACTTAAGGTGGTTTCAGTTTAGACTAGTCACATTTCATATGCTCAATAGCCATATACAGCTGGTGGCTACTATATTGACAGTACAGTTCTAGGACAGAAAACATTTTGCATATGTATGTATGTGTGGTGTGCCTGCATGTGTATAGAGTGTTCACATGTTTGTGGGTACACATAGGGGTTACTCCTGCATGTAGTGATGTGAGGTGTGTGTGTGTGTGTGTGTCTGTGTGTCTGTGTGTCTGTGTGTCTGCAGAAGTATGGTGGCCAGAGACCGATATTAGCTACTGTTCTTGATAGCTCTTCACTGTGTACACTGAGGCAAGAGCTCTCCTTTGAATCCAGAGTTCTCCAATTCAGTTAGTTTAGGTAACCAACTTGTCCTGAGGATCCTGTTTCTTTTTCCTCCCGAGTGCTGCAATTTTAAGCAGGCTACATGCCCACCCAGCATTTATGTGACTGCTGGAGATCCAAATTCCAGTCCTCTACTTTTACAGTGAGTGATCTACCTACTGAGTCATGTCCCCAGTCCCTAGGCCAGAAAAAATTTAAGAAGCATAAAAAGAAGAGTTCCTGAAATTGAGCTCAGCTGTCTAAATAGTAGTCTATAATAGAAGGTTGTGAATATGCTTAACTCTCATTTTAAATCAAGAAATTGAACTATTTAACATAAACTTAACATTACTTTAAGTAACCGTTTGGCAAATATTTATTCTTTTGCTAACTAAACTGCATGCTGCTTCTTGTGTTAGGGCCTCATCATATAGAGACACCGTTTTTATGAAGTTTATGTGAGCATTAGAAATTCTCATGGGTGTTTTCTCTACCTTACCTCAGGCATGGATTAGGCATATACTATTATTCATCCTAGTTTATGAGAAGACAATAGAAAATTAGTTCCTTCCTAGAATTTGCTGTCATCTTATCTCTTTCCTTTCCGAAATCAAAGTCATCTGGTTTTTACTAAAAAGCTCCAAGGCAGAAGGTTTTTCCTCTACGATCTAGAATAGTGCTACCATTCCTAGGTCACTGTAATTCCTTACTTTATTTTAAATATGTATACTCATATTTACAGACAAGTGTACCTTTACCCCTCTTCAATGAAGCTTCCTTTTGCAACAAATGATAACTATTACAGAGTTCAAAAACTAGTCAAATGCAGAGAATAAGTGCCTGTGAGATGCTTAACCCTAACTGACACATCTTCAAAGCAATGTCTACACATAGGATGACTGCATCTCTCAACTCTCACCAGAGAAGCTTCCTTATGCTGCAGATGGTCATCAACACAGAAACCCAGAATTGGTCAATGTGCAGAGAACAGGAAAACACAGTGCTAATTCTGATCAAGACACCTACTTCAAACCTCTGCTTTCCAAAACTCAGGGATCATTGTGGAAGAGGACACAAAATGATTGTAAGAGCCAGAAGGAGTGGATGACCAGACATCTTGTCAATTACACATATTAACTCAGAGCAATGGTGACAACATGCACAAGCCCTTTGCAAACAAAACCAAACAAAATTCCAGCATAGACATGGGGAATGGGTAAGAAATTCCAACTTAATGTCTTACAGGATTGGGACTCTCAGTAGGCTCAGTAGATGGACCCACAATGAAGGACATTTAAGGACACAAATCAGACTCTACAGGATATATTCATATTTATATATAATATTATATATATACATATATATAATTGGGCAGGGGAAGTAGGGGGTGAGGTTCAGAAAAATAAAATAAAACAGAAATTTAAAATATACAAACAAAACAAAACAAAAAAACCCCAAGGGCTTTGAGTTCCTTCCTGAAAAAACTCTTAGATATAGAAGGCTTGAGACAGACCTACCTCAGAAATTCTGATTAATTGGCTTTATTTCTAACTACAGGGGTAGTTTGCATGTGCAGCTAACACTGCCTCAGGGTAAATTGAAGGACATGGTTGTGTTCAATGACAGCCGGTTCCCATTGCTAGCAGTCCCTTCCTAAGGAGAACCTGCAGAGAGGGAAGAACTCCTTTCTTTTCACCTCTCCTAGAGCCATTGCTTTGATCATTGCAAGACTATTAACAGATTAACAAGCATAGGTTTGGTGACATAGACACACAAGCTCAGAGATGATTAAATTAAAGGTGTGTCTAGACCTAGGCTTATATAGCAGCTTATAAAATATAATAAAATTAACTTTTAGAGAATGAAAAGACAAAAGCAAAAGATTCTGAACTTTCAGGCATGTTGAATTGTCATAAACATATGACATGTGAGGACACTGATGAGTGGGATTTATTAAGTGGGTTCTGTAGTGCCTTCTCTAGGTTGCTCAGGGTCTAGAGTTGCTGATGCTAATTAATTTCTTTCCATATGGGTAAAGGGATGGGGGGAGGCACACCTTAGAAAATTCTGATCTGTTTTTAGGCAAGGGAAGGAAGGCAGAGAGTTTTTCTTTTACATGTTTCTTTGCAGTTGTTCTAAATTCAGCATCCTATTTATGACCAAATGTCATGTGGAATGGTACCTTCTGCCTCCATACTTGTCCCTCTCTAAATCCGTAAGTGATCTCTTAGATAGCTCTTTCCCACTCTGTATCCAGTTTATCTGCAGTGGGGTCCCAGTGTGCACATTTCTAGCAATGTCTAAGGAGTTGCTTATCCAGGGAGTCTCCTGAACAGAACTGCTGCTCTATGAATGCTAGTTCAGAATTCTCAAAGTGCTACGATTAAATTGCCTCTTCTCACCTACAGTGTGATGTTTGTCCCAGCTGACTGAATATACCCACATCAATTTAAGAATCTGCTGGTCTATCCAGTCTTACTGTACTTTGCTTTCTGCATCCAGCTCTGTGATGGATGTACTTGGCTCTTTCAACTCTAGCAGACTGATCATTTCAGTAAGTAACCACTGATGCTATAGCAGACTTCCAGACAACTCAATGGTCAATAAGCACTGCATTTTAGGCATTTTAGGCATGTTTCAACCAGAACTTTTGTTACCCCAACATTTTGTAGCATTTTGAAAGGACTCACGGCACATGCCACATAATTTGAAAGTCAGGAGAGCAACAGGGGATATATAAATAATTCAAGAAGGAAAGGACATATCTAGATTATAAAAAGTATTTAATCTGATCTTCTTAGGTTATCTTTTAATACAGTGCTGTTGATTATTACCCATTCAAAGTATACTGTATTCATGTTGTGTCTATATCAAATGGAGTAAGATCACCAAGTCTTCTTGGGATTAATTCGTTGCTACTATGGTCTTACATGGTCATCTTATGAACTGTAGGTAATCTTTGATGTTCTGGGCTTTGAGGCTCTCACAGTTTGGCTCTTCCATCTTTACACTTTACTTTTGATTCATTCAACACCCATTGTAGACCTCTTCTTCTTTCTTTATTTTATATGGCAAATGTTAAATCTTTAAGTTCTCAGATTATCTTTCCACTAAGATCACGTATCTGTGGCATTTTCTGATCATGGAGAGGTAGCATAAGTCTCATAAGTAAAGGTGAGGGCTTCCCTTCCCTTATGAAAAGGTCAAACCCTATCACCCTCTAGCCTTTATTTTCCCATTCTCCTCTCTGAAACACAAACAGGATGTTCATAAGTTGAATAGCCATACTGCAGTCAAAAGATAAAATGAGGTTAGATGTGGGAAAAATTTTAATGCGTATTTTCATTGATTTTTGTGCATTTCATATAATAGATCTTAATTAAATTTAGAAGCCCCCCCACCCTATTCACACCTCTCATAGCCTTCCCACCAGATTTCGTGTGTTCTGTCATATATGATAATATCTATCCAGTCAAGCATTTTTACCCAGATGTCTCTTGGTGCAAGTTCATCCACTGGAGTCTAGTCAGCCTACCTAGTTACTCCCTTAAGGAAAGTCTACTCTTCCTCACCTCACAGTAATCAGTTGCCAATAGCTCCGCTGAGTTATCTAATTAGATTTAAAATCCTCTCAATGGGAGGGAACTCCTGGATGGCATGTGACTGTAGAGGTCATAGATCCTACAGAAAACCCTCTATCTGTCTTATCTCTAGACAAATGAAATGTCTTACTTCGTGCTCAATATGAATCTTTATATTTACAGATGAATATACCATACATCACTCATCAAAGAAGTTTCTTTTCACAACAGATGGAGGTTTTTACAGCATTCTACAACTAGTCATACACAGAATATATGTCTGAGAAGTGGAATTTTTTTACAAGATCTTTGAATAATTATACCAGTCTTAAACTATATGCAAGTGAAGTTTTGTTAGATAAGAACAGAAGTCCTCAATTTTATTCATCCTGCTTCTTGTCAAGTTTTTCAGAAGCACCAAATACAAACCTAATTAATACATAGATCTTAGGCTAACCTTCAAACTACTAAATTACCACTTCAAACATCAGTCTATTCATAATGACTTCAAGATCCATGATTTTGCTGATCATATCTTGCCATTATGGCAAAAGGCCAGACTGTTTTACTAGATTACAGAAATATCTCTATATAGGAACTGCTATAGTTTGAACCTTAAATGTGCCCTGTGTTAAATAAATGTTTTATCCCCAGCTTGGCACTATTGAGAGATGATAGAAATCTTTAGACATTTGTTCTAGTGGGGAGTCCTCTGGTCACTGGGAGCATGTCCTAAATGGGCATATTTGGATCCCAGTTTTCTCTTCATGTCTTTTGATCCTGGCCATCAGGTGAACAGGATTCTTTATCCACACACATCTGCCATGATCTCAAATATTACATTATAGTAATAGAAATTTAACTAACATGGGGCTGGAGAGATGGCTCAGCAGTTAAGAACACTGGTTGTTCTTGCAGAAGATCTGGGTTCGAATCCCAATACCCACATGGCAGTCTGTAACTCCAGTCCCAAGGGATCCGACAGCCTCTGCTGACCTCTGCAGCATTGCATGACACCGGTGCACTTACCTACATGCAGGCAATGCACGCATACACATAAAATGAAAATAATACTTTTTTTTTTAGTTAAAAAAAGTTAACTAACATAAAAGCTGGAGAATATTATCCTTTCCCTATTCTTTAAAAGACCTAATGTTTAACATTTGTAGCATAAAGAGCTTTCCTGTAGGTGATGAATGTTGGGAGCCTAGAGTTTGCTTAGTCGTGGCTACAGTAGTTCAACAAATTCCAACTTCCCTCTCCCCTCACCTATATACTGTACCCATTTTCAGCATGTGAAACAGAGACTGTGCTCTGTTTTTAGGAGATAGCTAGGGGACAGCGTTTCATTCAGTGGCAAAGGACCAGGGTTTGGTTCCCAGCACTCACACAGTAACTAAAAACCTTCCATAACTCAAATTCCAGGAGATCTGATGCCCTTTTCTGGACTCTATGAGCTTTGCATTATGGGTGCGTGTACATACATATAGGTAAAATACCCATATATATGAAATAAAAATGAATAAATAAATTTGTGGCTAAGAAACTTAGAAAACCTGCAGCCATGAGTGACAGTATTTTAGTGGACATCAATATCATGTAAATGTGGCAAGATAAAATACTCTTGTCAAATAACTGATTATCTCTCAGCTGTTTTATGGCCATCACTACAATATTCACACAACCATGTCTTATGATCCCCTACCTGCTAAATGGTTACAGTGCACCAGAGTTTTACATTAAATGGAAATGACTATTATAATCCATTCAGCTGCTGTTGATTGCACATCTGCAGTGACATATTGAGTGGTTCTGAAATTTTTGATGATTTCCTGTTTTCATAATTCTGTGATGCGTTTTAGCATTGTGAACTTAAAAATCATAATCTCATTTTAGTTTTCATATCACTCATTTCTAAGCAAAGTGGAGCATATTCCTTCTATAAAGTAAAGACAGTATGCATGTACCTAGACCTAACATATTTGCAGTGGTTATCCAAACCATGTACAAAGACAATCCAATGAATGCTAATGATCTGGTGGCATTCTTTACATTTTCAATTCCTTGCATTACTCTTATAACTTCAATGATTCCATTATTAAGTCAAAGTGAAGGTCTTGGAAGCAAAGTCTTATGAATGATGAATGGAGGTTAACCAGAAGCATTCTGACTTTTCTTAGGTCACAAATTCTCATAAGTATAAGAAATGAAGTATAAATCCCATAATGCAAAAAGAAAAATGGCATTGTTTTTATAGTCCCAGATGAATAAACTGGACTAGAAAAGCTATCATTTATGGAAACACTGATAAGAATACTGGGATTTTCTTTTTCCAAAGAAACTTGGCCACATGCCTTCTCTCTCCCTGTGAACAGACTCCTTATTGCTCCCACAGTGTCTGCACGGTTCTATAACATTTTCTTCTCCCTCCTTTTCCTCTGTAATTTGAATCCCCATCTCCCAGGGCTTCTCTGGTAGTTGGACTGAAAGTCAGCTCTCTCTCTCTCTCTCTCTCTCTCTCTCTCTCTCTCTCTCGCTCTCTCTCTCTCTGTGTGTGTGTGTGTGTGTGTATAAGTGTTTCTGTGCAATGATGTATAGCTTTCTTTCAGTGATCATCATGAACATTTCCACTCCCCGATCCCCTCTGGCACTTTCTGCACCACCTTCTCCCACTGTGCAATGAGCTCCCAGGATGAATTCCCAGCAATTAATTGATGTGTGGGCAGCAAATGCATTTTAACCTTAGCTTAGCCAAAGTACTTTCTCAGTACTTTGGTTAAATTGGAAACCAAGGAAAACAAATTGCATAGCTGAGGCACAGGCAAATAAGACCTCTGAGAAAGGAAAGCATGGGACTGTCTGGTACTGTGGTTATTCCAATCTCTGCTTCCCTCCATGATAACTGAGAGTGGAACTATAGCTCTGAACATTTATTATTCTTAAAGCAAATGCCAGACACACAATATTTATCTGGGTCACTGCGCTCAGTCGGTGTGGTGCTAATAAGGCCAAAATTATGGGCTCCTTCCCCAGAGGAGCCAGAAAAATTGACTCAGAGAGAAAAGCAAACCTATTCTACATTCAAAGTTTTACCCCTAAACCTGGCCAGACATCCCACAGATGCATGCTGTGGGTAACAAGTGGAATTGGATGTGCTACCTCAGAATAACTCCAATGCAAATGTTCTAGAGTTGACTCCAAGCTGTGGTCCTTCAGGAAGCAAATGTGGACTGTGTCTGATTAGAAATGTTGTAATTCCAGGCTGGAGAAATGGCTCAGTGGTTAAGAGCACTGGCTGCTCTTGCAGAAGATCCTGGTTTGAATACCAGTACATACATGGTAGCTAACAACCATCTATAACCCCAGTTCTAGGGAATTTGAGACCCTCCTTGCCCTCCATGGACTTTGCATTTCATGGGTGCACTTACATACATGCAGGCATAAAACTCATAACACATAAAATAAAAAATAATTTTTTAAAACAAGTAAGAATTTTCACAACAGATGGAAAATTTATTTGTTAGTGTTATTATGTCTCATAATTATTTTTTACAAAAGAAAATGATAATGTAAAAGGCGGTAAAAGGATATGAGAATGGAGATATTTTCCAAAATACAAAAAATGAGAAAGCCTAAGCAAGTGATGAAGGTCTGTATAGGTTTGTTACAATGTATAAAAGATGAGACAAAAATAATATACACATAATCTTAAAATGACTAAGGTCATAGTTTAGTCAACTAGTTTAAGGAACAAAATATGAAGGTTTATCTGAGAACATTCTGTTTTTTACCCAAGCTTTATCTATATGGATCTTGTTAATTAAAAGTGCCTGACTGGTGGAACTAACCTTATTGGACGTTTAACAGACATACTTTGAGGCCTATAATAATCTGGTCAGAGGGACTTAAAGAACAGTTTTTCTCCCTTGCCCTCCAAGGTTGACTAAATTCCAGGGGACTATGGAACATTTCTTAAAATGTCCTGTAACTATGGTGAGTCACCTGTCCTCTTACTCAGGGAGGCCATGGAGACCCCACGAGGTGGACTTGAACCAGTGTCTGGTCTACAAAGAGGAGAGTCAACTCAGAGGAAACATTTCCTCCATGCTTCTAAGCAAAGCCAGACATGGTTGAGCAGGACGTTTGACTTATCTTCACATAGATGGAACTGGTAAAAGAAAGGAGCCAGGGGCTCCTCCCAAGCCCATGTGACCCCTGAGAAACAGAACCTAAACCACCATAAGTGTAAATATAAATTGATTCATCTGGGCCAACTGTATGGTCTTAAACAACCAAAAGGAAAGTATAACCAAAGAGTAAAGTCATCAGTATATTTCTTTAAGAGTTCAAGGGATTACACTTCCCAGACATTAGGCTTAAGTCCATATAAACATTTATTTAAACAATTATTTCTCATTGATGATTTTATTCTGAATCAGAAAGTGGTGCTAACATGTAAGGCTTCAAATCTTGGTCTGCAATACTGTAGTGCCCACCTGTAGCTAATGGAGACAACCTGCTATTTTTCTAAAATGATGGCCAAATTTGTTTTCTCCCCCATCTAGAAGCCTTTGTGAGGGAACTGACACTGATTCTCACCATTACAACAGCTATCAAAGTGCCTGAAAACAAATCCTGAATCCATCGCTCTTGAATCCAGCCTTGACAGAGAAAAGAAAAATGAGGAGTAACCCAATAGAGGGATGTTTTTGGAATCTCTCATCAAGAAATTCCAATGGACTCTGATATAAACATTCAAAATTTGCCCTGTTATGACTTTTTCCTAGTTCCTTGTCTAGAACTTGTAATGCTAATTATTCTTGCCTTTACTTCTCCTTCAAATCTCCTATTCAGCAGTCAAGGGCTTTCTTTTCCCCCTACAGGTAAGAGTTATGCAATTTGGGAGTCTTTTAGATAGACCCCTGAAAGGGTACCCCAACTGCCTTGCCCTGCATCTCTGTTCAGCATGGAAGAAGTCAGAGAGGTCTGCATCCCAATTCCCTATCCACAAGTTGGATAACCTCTTCAGAGAAAGGTGTGATAAGAATGGGAGGTAGAAATAAGCTAGGCAGTTAGTATAAAATGACCCCAGAGAAAAGCAGCCAGTTTCTTGCCTAAAAGTCAAAATGTCCTTGGGACTCTTAGCAACATACTCTGCTCTAAAGGCCAAAAATGTCAAAAGTATTTGGGAGCTCTTATCTAAACCTTAAAACATTTTGGGGTTACCTCTCAGAGGGGGTAAGGTTAGAGTAGCAAAAAGCCCCATTGAAAAAAAAAAAAAGAATACATGAAGTTATCAGAAAAAAGTTATGGGGAGATATGGGAGGAGTTGGAGGGGAGGGATTGAGTGTGGATTTGCTCAAAACACATTACATGCATGTATGAAATTCTCAATAAATTATTAAAAATTATAAATAAATAAATAAAATAAAATGTTTTTTAAAAAGAAATACTTTAATTGATGTCTTAGATAAAGTAGGACATAGATGCCTGACATTACCATTTTGTATAAAAAATCTGCAAGGCAGTATCATCCACACTGACATATACACACATCATATACGTATATGTTTTAGGCAATCATTTTGGGTTCATCTCTTAGTTGTGGTTTGAACGCTTGGCCACTTAGGAAGAAACTATATAGAAATGTATGTCGCTTTTAGGTCAAATTGACTTGAGAGAAAAATCTTTATTTTTTATTTTTTTTTTTTGTCTTTTTAGACGGGTCTTCCTGTAGCCCCAGCTGACGTGGAACTCACTATGTAGACCAGGCTGACCTTGAACTCATAGAGATCTGACTGCTTCTGCCTCCCAAGTGCTGGGATTAAAGGTGTACGCCGCCAGGCTGGCTCGTTGTCATTCTTGTACAGGCTCTGATAAAAAAACTTATGTTCAATAATCTAGGCCTCCTCACATCCAAAAGGAAGGTACAATAGAGCTGCAGGGAGGATTCAGTCCAGTAGGCACATAACCTTACTTAGAGCCATAGTAATGCTAGGACATAGCAAATGTTCTAATAATGATGGTTTTTGTAATTGTATCAGGACCTAGCACAGGAAACATGACTGGCTCAGTGTTGTGCTGATGGTTCTCAATCGTTTAGGCCCCATACTCCTTCCCTTGATGGTCAGGTTTGATTACCTTTCCACGGGTATCACCCCTTTTGTCATTGTGGGCATGATCTTTGCAGGGCCTCCAAGCTCAATGATTTCCCTGAGCATTCGCTTAAGAAGCCGCGGGTGATGATGCTCACGTGCGCTTCATCCTCCATCACTGTGCCTTGGCATTGACCTTGTGTTTCAAGCCATATTTTAGAGCAGCCAACCGATCATTGTAGCCTTCTCCAGTGCGTATTCACTGGGACGTTCATTTACCCAACTTCCCCAAAAGAATATCATGGTAGTGTTTGGAGAGCCAGATATGGAGTATGTACTTTGAAGGCTTAAGCTACTTAATTGTCATTAAATGAAAAACATTAATGTCTCAGCAGAACTTTTTAGTTTTCCAGTAGCTGTACTTTGTACTGAAGACACAATAAGAGAGACACTGCTAATTTCCTCCATTCTGTGGGGCCATTGAATATGATAGTAGTCAAGTCCTCTTAGGTTCCAGAATCTCAAAACTTGGTGAATTTAATCTTTAAATTAATTTGATTCCTGATAGACCTAGAGACACCATCAGAGCACTCAAAAATGTAGGGCACCCATGCCACCTGTCACAATTCTTCCTTGGAATGTATACCTTACAGTAAGCAATGTGCTCTCTTCTGACCTCTGTAGGCATTGCACAATGTACGTACACTTACATACATGTAGACATAACACTTATACACATAAAATGAAAGTAATAAATAGAATATATTTTAGTAAAAGAATTCTTAAGAAGACAGACAAGTTGGAGTACTGGGAAGCCACTACCACTAACGTGGGTTGAGGGGCTAATTGTCGTTCTTGCACTTGGGTTGGAATGTGCAATGCTTTCTCACCATCATATGAATAGCATGAAAGACGCATACTCAAACTTACTCATGTTTCCACTATTGCATATAGAGTACTGTAGATGATTAAAGACAGAATATAGAAAGATGAAAAAGACATTATCCTTGCCCACAGCCTAATAGGGAATGACAGACACATAGACAAATCACGGAGCTTTAATTACAGATAGCTGACTTATTTTAAGACTTAATTTCCCTATTGAGAATCTATTCTTCTTTTCAGTACTAATGGACAACTGCATCCATTTTGTAGAGTTAGCAGCCTATGTCTCACTGTAGTCACATCATGTTCTCTATTCCCATTGGGAAATCCCACCTTACTTCTGTTTTATCATTTTCTTTCTTGTAAGCTTCAGCCTCAATCAGTCAATTTAATAGGCTTTCCCAAGCAGTACTACAAGATTTAGTTTTTCTGCTATACCCTAGATCACTGAAAAAATACAGTAAGACCTTAGAATCATTTGGTAATGCCACTAGTTGAATTT
>NW_008354016.1:1918370-1924073 GCF_000622305.1 Nannospalax galili
CTCTTGCATTGACTCACTCCCTATCATGTTTTTCCCACTAAAGATGCTCCCATTTCCCCCTTTATCCCTTACTAATACCCTTCTCCTATGGTCCTACCTCTCTTGAGCTCCTTGCTTTATTTTTTTATTAAATTTTTGTGTATTTCATATAGAACAACTTGAACAATATTAATCATCTTTATACCCTCATTTCCAATGGCATCCTCCCATAGCCCACCCCCCTCTACTGGAGCCCATATACTCTGTCATCCAGGTTAAGGCCCACTGGATTGACAGTGTTTCCCAGCCGTTCCCCTATGCAAGTCTATCCATTAAGTCTAGTCAGCATATCTAGAATCCCTCGGTTTAGGAAGATCAGCTCTTTTTTATCCAGCAGCAATCAGTTGCCATAATTCCTTCAGATAATATTGAGGTCTGCTGTTCATTTTCCAAGTCTATACTCAGTTATTTTCTACCTGAGTTTGCATGGGACTTTTGTATGCTGACACCATTGCCATAGAATCATATGAGCAGGTTCCCAGGATCTTGTAGGGCTCTGTTTCCTTACAGTCATGCACTTCCTCCCTGGCTCTTACAGTCTTTTTGCCCCCTCTTCCACAATGGTCCCTGAGCCTTGGGTGGGTGAGATTTAATAAAGGGATTCTGTCCAAAGACCATCATTCGGCAGACTCTTGATCTCTACACTTTGGCTATTTGTGACCTTTTGTGTTCCTGGCCCTCTGCTGCATGAGGAGCTTCATTATTGAGAACTGATTCCTTAGTGTCCTCTTCATTGTCCCTGTTCTATGCTCCATGAGCCTTAGGTGTAGAGGTTGCACTGTAGATGTGTCACTTAGGCCTGGGCAAATCATAGACAATGTCCGTGTGTGACCATTTGTGGTACTTGGTAATAGTCTCTGACTGGTGCAAAATGAGCTTCTTTGATGAGTGGTGAGTATGTGATTTATCTGTAAATATAAGAGTATATATGTCGCACATAGTAATAAATTACATTAGTTTAGTGATGCAGCACTCTTGGGGTTTTCTCTAAGATCTATGGCCATAACAACCATGTGTATTATGTTATATTTACATTACCTCACTTGAACTTCCTCCTTTTGAGTGGGCATTTAGTCAAATTAGGTAGCTGTTGATTGCCCCCAAGGTAAGAGTGTCACTACCACACCAATCACATATGCTGTGCGGGCCACTGATATGGTTATTTGGTCTTGAAGCTGGTGTTGGATCATCCACTGATGGAACCTTCATAGTGCTCTCCAAAGCTATGAGAGCTGCCTTCAGGGAAGTGTTAGGAAATCAGTTGCAGCTCTATTGCTCCAAATCCTGTGTCTGAAGTGTGTTCTGTCTTCAGCAGTAGGGTCTTACCTTCAAGTTCTGGGAGGCCATCAAGGGCTGTGGCAATAGCCTGAGTAATTTGGGGAGTCTCTTTGACCACCCTGGCCAACAACTCAAAGGAAAGTATCTCCTGTGTGGCACTGTTTCTTGTTGTGTAGCCTTTAGCTATACACTTGGACTCATGTAGAGATAAAGTATGTATAATTTGTCAGTAGGTTGCTGGACTAATATGGTTCTGGATTTTTAAAACTAGCTTGGCATTATTTATTTCCTCTCTCTCTCTCTCTCTCTCTCTCTCTCTCTGTTTAATCCTTCCACAAAGCTTTCCCCATTTAAAGTGCCCCCATTTTCCAAATTCTCCTTTGATAATGCCCATTACCTATGGTCCGACCTCTCTTGAGCACCTTCTCCCCCCTTATCCCCAATGTTCCTTGTATAACCCTCTGTCCCCCTCCCATTTAAATAACCTCATTTTTATCCATTTCTCCATTAGTAACACCTGTTTCCTACTGTTCTTCTCTCTCAGGTTCTTTCTTTTCCTTTTCCTCCCTAGTTCCTTTTCATTATCCTGGTTCCTATACATATGTTTGGATACATGCTCACTTATAAGGATTTCATGCTAGGATCCACATTCTCAAATAAAAAGAAAGCACAGAATACTTTTTATTGATATACTGTCTTGAGTCAGCTTAAATTCTGAAATCAAATATGCTAATGAAGGGCCTCTTATAGTTGATTTAATCATTAATTCAGACTGCCTTTCAAAAATTCATATAGAAAACCAAGTATATTGTTTAAGTGAGAATATGCTAACTCAGTTACAAAATATAGAGTCACAATTATCAAACTGAATTCATGAATATTCATGCAAGTTTGCATGCATGTTCTCACCCAGAATATCAGGACCTAACAAGACAGTCTCTCTTCCCTTCTTTACAATGAATGAACTTAGTAACAGTGATCACGATGACTAGATATGAAATATTTAACTGAGTTGACGTTTAGGTGCTCATAATTGAGTTTCAGGAACAGGCTACTGAGATGGAGAGAAGTTAGTACATCACTTTGTTTTGTTCTGTTGTGCAATCCTTGGCCAAAAGGAAAGTATAACCAAAGATTAAAGGGGCCAATATACTTTCTTAAGAGTCCATATGCATAGCTAAAGGCTACATAACAAGAAACAATGCCAGACAGGAGATACCTTCCTTTGAGTTGTTGACCAGGGTGGCCAAAGGGACTCCCAGACAGTAACCCAGCATAGAACTGGGAAAATGAACAGAAAACCCCAATCTTATCTAAAGGAATATTGACAACTGATTGCTGCTAGATGAGAACAGCTGATCTTCCTAAGCAAGGATCTCTAGATAGACTGACTAGATTCAGCAGATGGACAAGCACTAGAGAATGGCTGGTGGTGTCAACAATACAAAAGACAGTAACAGAGATGCCAGAGTATACAGGCTCCAGTGTGTGTGTGCGGGGAGAGCTATGGGAAGGTGCCATTTGGGAAGTGTGTATAGAGATGAATAAGACTATTTGGGATGTTCTGTATGAAACAAAAAAAAAATCAAGAAATTAAAAAGTGAATTACGTTTGAGTGTAGCAGGAGGTCTCCAAAGATGGCACAGACCCAGAGCCCTGGGATTCAGCGAGAATTCACTTCACTTCTTGGTCTGCAAATAGCCCACCAAAAGGAGCCCACGCCTCTGTACCCTGCTCACGAGCCCAGTGACTGCTGACAGACTGCGTGGCATGGACCAATCAGAAAACGATACACTGACTAAAGAGACTTGGGGGCAGAGAAAAGGGAAATATAAGGCCTGCCCCCTCCTGCATTAAACGAGCCTACAGCACCTCGCCTAGCGCTTGCTTTTACCTGACTCCTGGGGCCTGTGTGTCGTGACTCTGCGCCTCTTGCCCCCCCCCTAATCAGCAGGGGACCGGATCCAAGCCAGGGTCTTCACAGCTGGCCTGAAGAGAACCCACATTTGAGGAGGAAGCATAAAATTTACTACATGTTAATTAGTAGAGGTGATAAACATTACCATTGAAATCTACCTGATGACTTTATATCCACACTCAGGTGCCAAGGATCCAAGTGTAACCGACTGTAACTAGTAATAATCAGACTTATAGAGATTAGAGACACATTTGCAAACATCTAAGCATTAGTAGCATTAAAAATGAGTCTTTCTGTAGGAAACAGTATATTTTAAAATGAAATGTAAGTCTTTTTCAAAGGTTAAAAAAACTCATTCAATTTTATGTCTTACAGGGTTTATACTGAGTTCAATATTGTGTAACTTTATTAATTCATCTGTGAGCCTAAAAATTTACAGCCACTTTTGAAAGAGATGTATCTTTGCTCTGGAAACTATTATTGAATATGTTAAAGCTGTAATGAAATACTTCTTCTAATCATGCTATTATAAAATAAATAAAATAAAATAAAAAGTAACCTCTTGAGAACTTTATACATGCATAATAATATGTTTTGGTCCATTCCTTCCATTAGTTCCTCTCTTATCCTCACCACAATGTTTCCCACCCAACTTCATGTGCTGTTTGTTTCTTGAAACTTACTGAGTCCACTTGGTACTGCCTGTATTAATGGGTGTAGGACTTTCATATCAAGCATGAATCACCTCTCAGGACCTACATTCCTGAAGAAAACTGATTCCCCTTCCCCAAGAAGCCATTTGTTGCAATAGCTCCTCAGCCAGGAGCGGGATTTCCTGAGTCCCTCCTTGATGCCTGCTGGGATTTTTGTTGGCTTGATCTTGTATAGGTCTCGTATAGGTCTTGTATAAGCTATTCCAGTCACTATGAGTTCACCTGTGTGATGGACTGTCATGTCTGACAAATAGTGTTTGGCTACAGATGTCTACTCCCTCTGGCTTCTACAATCCTCCCCTCTTCTGGGATGATTTTTGAGCCTTAATTGGGGAGAGGCTGTGATACAGATGTCCCATTTAGATCTGAATACTCCACAGTCTCTTATTCTCTGCATGTTGACCCATTATGGATCTCTGTGTTAATCTCTATCTACTACGAAAGAAGCTTCTCTGATGCTCAAAAGATGCTCTAATGTATGGGATTAGAGATAAGAAGTTAGGGGGCAACTTAATACCATGTCCACTTAGCAAAGAAATAGTACCAAGTTCTCACTTAGGTCCTAGCCAATCACAGGTTTTGGGCCCAGTTAAGGGTACTAGGTCTGAATTCTGTCTTGTGGAGCTCACCTTAAATAAAATCAGAAACTGGTTGCTAACTTCCATAGCATTTGTGCCTCGAATGAAACAGTAGGAAAATGTTGCCAGGCCGGTCATTATTATAGCTCACAGAGTACACAGCTGAGTAAGACTTTTGATGACTTTTCTTCCCTGGTAGCATATGTAGCACCTTCTATCACTATGAAACTTAGGCAGTAAGGGTGAAGCTTTTAGGCCAATACCATCATGATTTCTCCATGTTCTTGTACTGAAGTGCATGACACCTTCAGAAATAAAATCTTACTATCAAGTTTTGGCAGCTAACCAAGAACTATGGCAATGTCCAATAATGTTGGGGGTATCTATAGAACCCCACTGAATGATAAGGTAACCCATGCTGGCGCTGGGCTTTTTATTGGATAACCTGTGGTGCCCGGGGAGTCATTGTCCCCCTGTTATGAAGCAACTACATTTAAACTCCTTTTACATATGTATATGCATAAATTTTTAATGTTTCCATGGTAGTGGGTTTCCATGTTGTTTTTGCAAAGATGTTTTGCATTAGTTATTCCTTCTCATGCACACTTATCTACTCTCAAATCCAGACTCAGGAACACAAAGTCACATGTTCTTTATTATGTTGATGCTAGCTTGACATCTTTAGAGTGTTAAACTTGAACACCCATAGAAGGTAAGAACTAGTAAGGGGATATTGAGGGGAATTTCAAGGAAAAAGTGATGGAATGCAGGTTGTATGAATGGAACAGGGAAATACTGAACACAAATAGTTAAATGAGTTGGGCTTCTCTAAGTGGGATTGTCTTTGACTTTTCTGCTTTACTCTGCTTCCTCAGCTTTGCTCTCTTGCTAAAAGATGAATTCTAAATGAAAGAGCTCTGTTTCCTCCGTAGTCACCCCTGTATGATGATGTCTTATTCATGTATTAAATATCCTTCTGTGTTTTATCAATATTTTTATATTTTATTTTATGTCAATATATGAAACACATGAAACCAAAACATACAAGGTAATGAACCCCAGTATATCCCTCCATTGCTGTGCTTCAGCATGTAGTCAGCAAGCACAGTGGACATCTGCACACACACACGGTTATTTTAAAGTAAATGCCAAACATCATCTAATTTATATCTATAAT
>NW_008354016.1:1924151-1924598 GCF_000622305.1 Nannospalax galili
TGAGAAGGATCCCTCCTCTCCACCGGTCTGTGCGTGTGGGCATGCGTGTGTGTGTGTGTGTGTGTGTGTGTGTGTGTGTGTGTGCATACACTGAGGAGATTAATCTCTCATTGTGAACAAATGTCTAGTTAGTGTTCAGGCCACACCAATGTTCTCTTTTTTTTTTTTAACTAGATGTTTTTGATTGAGGTCCAAAGTATACCCACACAGAAAAGTGGTAATTTTACATAATTGTCATGCTTTATTCTATGCAAGTAAGTAAATGTATATATACAGACATATATGTATTACATAAATATGTGCACCTATATGTGTGTAATTTGTGTGTGTGAGTTTTCTAGAGGTGAAGAATCTAGAGCTTTGCATATGCTAAGCACATTTCTTTCAACGGAAAACTCCAATCTACATGTAAATATTTACATTCAAAATTATATAAAAAGAAAGACA
>NW_008354016.1:1924643-1937361 GCF_000622305.1 Nannospalax galili
CATAATAAATATACAATTTATACAGTATAAAATTCTATTACATTTGAAATGTGTGCCATTAATTTGTTTATTATATACATATATATCTGACATATTGTCTGTTTTTAAATTTATATGTTGCCATTGCGTTTGCCATAATTCTAAGAAGTAAACATGGTATAATAAGCAAGTTTTTATGGTTTGTTTTATAAACCTGGGTGGTCTGGAGTTAGGAACAATTGAAATTCTTAATCCAAAATAATCTTTGCATCTAAGCAACTAGTCATATGGAGCAATTTAACTAATGTCTTTGAGCCTAAAGTTTCTTATTTTAAATATTGTAATGTTTATATCTCAGGATGCTATGAGTTTTAAATTTGTTAATATACCTGAAGTTATTAGTACTCTGTTAGGCACCTGCTCTATGTTCAACGAAGGGCATTACCAGCGTGACTGTGGTCTAGTTATTTCTGTGAGTGTGAGATGTATGGAACTGGCAATAAGAAGTCTATGGAATTACATGGAGGCTCATGGAGACTGCCTGGCCAGTGTTACTATAAGGCCTTGGATGACCAGCAGAGCCTGGTCAACCACAGCATATCTGAATTGCTTGTTTTGTCTATAACAATCAGTTCTGCACAATTAGTTGTAATCAAATGATTTAAAAATGAATATTTTTCCTACTAGAGCAAGAGTTCCATGAAAGCTGTCTTTATTACTGGAAGTGTTATTCCATGACTTAAGTTATAAACTAGATTCCACCTGCAATACCCAAAGACAAAACAGTTGTTTAAAATATTGTAGTATTAAAACAAGCAATGTAGCTATAGTTTAATGCCAACCCATTAGCTCTTTTGAGTTCTAGGTTTTGAAGATGTTTGAAATGCCAATTACTAAATTATTTTTCAAGCATATAGGTCTGTATAGCTATGTGGCAAACAGTTCTAGAATTATCTTTGCATATTTTCTTGAAATGCCTCCCACAACTGCTTTACACTTTCCAAAAGATACCAGTGTAAAGGCTACAGTCCTCTGAATATTTAGTGGCAAATGATCCTAGAAGATCACAACTACTCACAAATTCACTGCATTCTGGGGAGGTTGAAAGAACTTGTATTTGGTGAAACTGGTTTCATAAACCAATGCAATGAAGGTGTTGGAGCAGGTAGTGTTGAACTCTAAGCCCCTAGCTGTCATTTGGGTTATCTTCTTTGTCCCTGAGTCACTAGATCTTGAGATTTGAGATTTATTTCCAGAGAGAGGAATAAAGCAACTCTGTAAGTGGAAGGAAAACCCAGATTTTAAAGAGCTAAGTGTGGAAGAAAATGAAAAAGTCATTCAGATAATGTGAGAGATTCCATTAAGTGAGACTTATCTGGAGGAGAAAGGTTGTGGGAGAAGGGACTAGGAAGAAGGATGGATGCCATCAGAGAACTACGATGCTAGCAGCAGCCACAGTTTCACAGACTGTGTCCTGGGATGTCATTTATACATAAACCATGCCTTAATGATTCATTAAGGATGGAATTAACAGTGCAATCAAGACCAACAACTTATTTTCCTCCACCTATTAACAATGTCCCATCCAACCCTTTTTTATGCCTTATCTCTCATTTGTTTTTAAAATGTTCTTATCAGCTTTTCAAGTTTTATTTAGCAAAGATGTGTATTGTTCTTGCTGCATATTGGTCTTTATTCTACAAACATTTAAATTGCATTTTTGTAAATTTCATATGATATAGTTTGATCATACCTAGGTCCACCCAATTTCATGTTCATATAAAAATATACATATATGTGTATGTATATATGTGTGTATGTATGTATGTATTATGTATCCTACAGAGTCAATTTTGTGTGCCCAGATGTCCTTCTGAATTTATCCACTGGAGTCTGGTTAACTTACCAAGAGTCACACCCTTAAAAGAGGCTGATTCTCTTTTTCCCATCAGCCATCGGTTTCCAATAGTTCCTCATGTAGGCTGGGCTTTCTTATCCACTTTCCCATGTCTGTGTTGGGATTTTGTCTGGCTTGAGCTTACACGGGTCTTGTGCATGCTGCCACCGTTGTTATGAGTTCATGGGGGTAACTAACCAGCTGTCTGAAAAACTCTTTCTTAGTGGTCATACTCTACACATTTTTAAATATTACCTCAATGATTCTCAAACAAGGGAAATACCTGGTTTTCATGATATGTTGGGGAGCTGCCACTCCATTTAGGAGATAAGCAGTAAAAATCCTGCTAAATATTCTATTGGATGCAGGTCAGACTGCCTCTTTTCATCCAACAAGTAACTATCTGCCCAAAATATCAACAACACCAATGTTAAGAACTGTGTATTAACTCATTAATCTTCTTAACAGCCCCATTAAGTAGGTATTGCTATTACCCTCATTGTACAGATAAGGGAAATGAGAGACAGAAAGGTTAACTAACTAGCTCCAGGTTGGCATTTGTAAAGTAGCAAGGCTGGTGTCCAAGAACAACAACTCGTTCTCTGTAACCCACCCTCTATCACCTCCTGCAGCTGCCTTTCCCTCACAGTCAAATGCAAATTATCTTTGCTATTTTGAAATTTCATCCATAAAGCACATCTCTTCTCATCTCCTGTATCCTTACCTCCTGGCCAAAGTGCCCAGGCATTGCTGCTTTCTTCTGTGCTATCCATTGCTTCCATAAGGATCTTGCTGCTCTACTTGAGTGAGAACATGAAATTCAGGCAGTTTAACCATCCTCTACCCTGGACCCTGAACAACAGGTCCTAGCTCACAAGCCATGCTTAGCCCTACTTTGAGATTCTTTCTTCTATTTGTCTTCTTTCTCAAGGCTTCTAGTCTTTTGGGTGTTTGGGAGCTAATTTATGCTTGCTTCAGAATGTGGATAATGGATAACAAACTTTAAATTTGTGACAAGTTAGCATCCCTGCAAAAGATGTGAATACACAGCTTAGAAAATTATGAATAAAATTAAAGTTATCCCAATTATCTGGACATTCTTTAGAATGTAAAGTCTTCTTAGGTCCTTACATTTACTAATTAATGACAACTTAAGTATAAATACATAATTAGAGCTGCAAAAATTAATGCAAAATTGTACAGTAAATCTATCCTTTCCAGAAAATTTCAAGTAGAAGTGGTGTACCTGTTATCTACTTGCAGTCCTGGATACAACTTCACTACAAAAAACACAGCACTTCCAAGCAATATGCGAATTCTGACACATGAAATTTCTGAGGGTAATATTCCAAAGTGTAAATTTCAAGGAGCTATTTGAAAGTTTTCAAAACATTTGCTGCCCATCAGACAATGTGTGTGTAGACAGCCTTGTTCTCAGTAAATGAGAAACAAGGAGTAATGATTGGTTTCTTCTTTATTCCTCCATAGAATGGAATTGTCAGATCTACATGAATGTTGAAAAACCATAAAACATTTAACAGTAACTGCCTAGACTTTCTGGTGTCATGAGATAGATGGTCTGTCACTTGGAATTATCCAACGTGATACTTTGATGAAATGCAACTTTGTTTTCTTTAGTGCTCTTACTTCTGTGAAAATTTTAATAGCAGTCCCAGGTCTGTGCACAGGTGCTTACAGGAGAGAACAGAGGAAGGGGAAGGCTCTGGGAAGAAGAAACAGGCCAATGCTTCAATCCACAGCATCTACAAAGAAGGAAACCCAATAAAGATGGCACAAAAGACTGAAGGGTAGGGAAAACACAGGGGCAATTGTCATCCAAAGCCAGAGGATGCAGGAGTGAGCAACTGCATAAAGGTTGCAATACGATGGAGACGAATCATTCAATTTGGCATCATGGAGGCCATTGAAAACACTCAAGACATAGCCTCCCAAACTGCTATTATTGGGAGGACATCTCAGTCAATAGGCACCCCTGAAGAGAGGCTGTGATTCCTGAGCGAGAAGGGCCTTATGTTCTTTTCCTCAGCATCCTAAACCTGGTGCCAGTAACCCTGCTTCCAGTGGCAGAGGTGACTACAGTTAAATACGACTCATTTCAATGGAGCCTTAGGGATGGACTGTGGCAAGCAGATGTGAGGAGGAAGAGAGTCTAGAGTGCGCGGACATCCCTTTGGAATTTTCAACAAAAAATAAACGAATAAGAATAAAGAAAAGAATAAGGGACACACAGGTTTAAGAGGGGTTTGTTTATTTTGTAGTTTAAATTGGAGATGATGGAGCTTCTTTACATGTTTGTAGGATTAAGCTAGTAGAGATAGAGATAAAGTAGAGACAGAGGAAGAGTTTGGGGAAAGAGTGGGAGAGGGAGAAAGGAAGAGAAGAAAGAAGAGAGAAAAAGAGGAGAGACCGGGTTGAGCAGAAGTTTTGGACTGAGGAGTAGAATTCAGGCCAGCTGGGACCTGGTAGCCTCATGTATGACAGGGACATGGCACAGTCCACCACTTTTAAATGAAGTTGAGAAGTACATGCATGGGGACAGGTCTACACTTTTAGTAACTCTCAGGCCTCGTTTCCCAGGTGTAGAGTAGTAAGTTATTCCCACTTCTGGTCATTTAAGTAAACATTCTACCTGCTCAGCCTGGACTCCTGACACTCATGCTCTGGAAACACCTTTACACCAAGAGCATGTGCTGACATTAGATGTGGGATGGGAGAGAGCAAAAAGGCCCTGTTCGAGTAGCTTCTATGGCTCCAGCTGTGTCACTAGTGTTCTCCTGGTAATCTAAGTTGATCATTCAGGAAAGAATAATGTATCTCTCCTAGATAATTAGGGTTTCACATCCGTGCACATTTGGTCTCTATTCACATTTTACTTTATAGAAGGAACAGAAACATTGAATGTGGCATTTGACTTTCTAACTCCGAAACTTGCTTCTTCTTTGAACTTGATCTCTGTTGCTGTGATAAACACTATGCCCCAAAGCAAAAGGGTTTATTTCATAGTACAAGTTACAGACTATCATCAAGAGATGTCAGAAACTCAAGGTAGGAGCAGAGCCGTGAAGAAGCTCTCTTACTGTATCACTCTCAGGTTCACATTCAGTTACCTTTCTTATACAGCCCAGGCCCAACTGCCTAGGGATGGTACTCTACACAGTGGACTGGGACTTCTTACATAAATTAGCTTCAAGAAAATACTCGATAGACATGCCCACAGGTCCATCAGATGGAGACTATTTTTCAACTGAGTTTCCTTTTTCCAGTTGTGTCAAGTTGACAAGCACTACCTGTCACTATCACACTACCTACAGTCATAAATCATCACTTATGTTGGGCCCATTACAAATGGGTTAATCATCAAGCATTTTTAATATGAATCTTGAGACCAGAATTCCAACTCTTTTTGTGTCATATAACTTTGTTCACATGTGAATAATATATGTGGATGGACACATGTGTGCAGAAGCTGATAAGGACATACAAGTACACAAGCTGATAGACACACATGTATGAATAAGTTGATAGGCGCACATATCTGCGAAAGCTGATAGAGATACATGTGTACAGAAGTTGATGGGCACAAATGTATACAGAATTGACAGGGACGACAAGTAGAGAATCTCAGAGGTACACACTTGTGCAAAAGTTGATGGGTACACAAATGTGCAAAACCTGGTATGGAAATATGTGCAGAGAAGCTGATAGAAGCACATGTATGCAGAAATACATGGACAAATGCATGCAGAACTGATAGAGGCACATATGTGCAGAAATGTATCAGTACACATGTGTGAAAAAGCTGATAGAGATACATGTGTGCAGAAGCCGATAGGCACACCTGTGTACAGAACCTAAGGGGTACACACATGTGTAAAAGTTGGTAAGGACACATGTAGAAGCTGATGGATGCTTGTGCACAATAGGTGAAAAACATAGAAGTTTAAGGACACACAAAGGTACAGAAACTGATAGGCACACATGTACACAGAATCTAGTAGACACAGGTGTGTTCACAGAATCTAGAGGACACAGATGTGTGTAGAACTTCATGGACATACATGTGTGTAGAAGCTGATGGACACAGATGGACACAAAATCTAATGGACACACACATGCACAGAACCTGACAGATATGCATGTGTGTAGAAGCTTATGGCCACACACAGGCACCCTCCCCCATCTCCAAGCCTCTGAACACTCAGGGAGCACCATGGAAGAGTGGGCAAAAAAGATGTAAAAGCTAAAGGATGGGGAGTACTGTTGGGAGACACCGTCTTCTAGACATGCCACAGAATTGCACTCACAGCATTGCACTCAGGAACATACAACAGTAAAAAATGAATATGCATTATTTATCTCTCACATGGTTTCACCCCTCCATCATGGTTTTCCCACTTAAGGTGCCCCCATTTCCCCCCTTTCTCCCTTAATACTACCCTTCTCTTATGGTCCTACCTCTCTTGAGCTCCTTCTTTCCCTTTATCCCCTAGGTTCCTTGTATACCCTTCCCTCCCTCCTCCCTTAAACTTGATGGAGGGGTGAGTCAATGCAAGAGATAAATAATGCCTGGTTAGTTTTGAAAACCAGAGGGAACCATATTACTTCTGCAACTTACTGACAAATTATACATAGCAGATCAAGAAATATATGTCTAGATAAGGTTTATCTGAGAACAATTGGTCTTTGCCCAAGATTTATCTACATGACACACAGTAATTAAAAGTACCAGACTGATGGAACTACCTTTCTTGGATGTTGAACAGATATACTTTGAGGCCTATAATAATTTGGTCAGAAGGACATAAAGGACAGTTTTTGCTCCTTGCCCTCCTAGGTCAACTAGTTCCAGGGGACTATGACCATCTCTCAAAATGTCCTGCAATTGTGGTGGGTAACCTGCCCTCTTGGTCAAGGAGGCCGAGGAGACCCCACCGGGTGGACTTGAACCAGTGTCCAGTCTATAAAGAGGAGGGTCAACACAGAGGAATCATTTCCTCCATGCTTCCAAGCAAAGCCAACCATGGTTGACTTATCTTCAACCTTTGACCTATCTTCACATATGCGGAACTGGTAAAAGAAAGAAGCCAGGGGCTCCTCCCAACCCCATGTGACCCCTGGGGAACAGATCCTCAAACGACCTTAAGAATGAAATTAAATTGGTTTATCTGGGCCAATTGAATGGCTTTAAACACCCAAAAAGAAAATATAACCAAAGATTAAAGGGGCCAATATAACTTATTAAGAGTCCTTATGCATAGCTAAAGGCTACATAACAAGCAACAATGCCAGATAGGAGATACCTTCTTTTGAGTTGTTGGCCAGGGTGGCCAAAGGGACTCCCAGCATAGAACTGGGAAAATGAACAGCAGACCCCAATCTTATCTAAGGAATATTGACAACTGATTGCTGCTAGATGACGACCAGCTGACCTTCCTAAAACAAAGACCTCTAGATAGGCTGACTAGATTCACCAGACCCTTAAAAAAAAATTTTAACAGGGCTGGTGAGGTGGTTAAGCGTGTAAAGGTGCCTGCTGCCAAATCTGAAGACCTGAGTTTGATTCCTGGGACCCACAAGATGAAAGGAAAAAAGAGATTCCCACAGGCTGTCCTCTGACCTCCACTCATGCACCATGTACATGAGTGTGCACATAAACAAGTAAGTGTAACTGTATTAAAAATACTTTAAAAAATACATTATCTTTCTAGACATTTTAATCACAAGTCAGTTGTAGAAATGAAATGTTTGAAATGTTTATTTTGGTGCTTTTAAAAACACATACAGGCACCAAGGATCCAAGTGCAACCGATGATGACTAGTAATAATCAGATACATACAGATTAGAGATGCATGCGCCAACATCTCAGTGTTAGTAGCAAAAACATTGAGTTTTTCTTCAAGGTACAATATATTCTAAAATGAAATGGAGATCTTTTCCAAAGGTTAAAAACTCATTCAATTTTATTTCTTACAGGGCTTATACTAAGTTCAATATTGCATAACTGTATTAATTTGACTTTGAACCTAGAAACTTACAGCCACTTCTGAAAGTGATCTACTCTTGCTTGGAGTGTGTCACTAAATATGTTAAATCTGTAATGAAATGCTTCTTCTAATCATGTAGTTATTAAAATTTTTTTTAAAAATTAAAAAAATAATAATTCTTCAAAGCATAAAAATTTGCTCCTTAATAATTAGTAGATGTGCAAAACATTACCATTGAAATCTACCTGATGACTTTACATTCATGCTCAGGTGCCAAGGATCTTAGAAAGTAAGTGACTGTGACTAGTAATAATCAGATACATAGAGATTAGAGTAATGAATTTTTTGTATGAAACTATATTTTAATAATGAAATGGAGATCTTTTTTAAAGGTTAAAACTTCATTTAATTTTATGTTTTATAGGGTTTATACTGAGTTCAATATTGTATAACTGTAATAATTCAACTGTAAACCTAAAAATTTATAGCCAATTTTGAAAGAGATGCATCTTAGCTCTGGAAATTGTTATTGAATATGTCAATGCTGTTGTAATGAAATGCTTCTTCTAAGTATGTGGTTATTAAATAAATAATTTTAAAAATATAATACCTCAAAAAAAAGAATATGCAAAGGCCAAAAATTAATTCAATATCAAGTGCATAATGAATCTATGATGCTTTGGGTAGGCCTCACAGGTGCTGGATTGGGCAACATCATTGCAGCCTTGTTTCTAAACCGACAACATGCAGACTTTGCACATTGTGCTATTGTGCCACATAATGCTAAGGAACCCTGCTTGCAAAACATAGGCTCAGATTACAGGTTACTATATGCTACGAATTGCAATGATTGGCCGTACAAAGTTTCCTGTACCTACTAAAAAATAATAGCTTCATTAGAAAATACAAGAACTTTTAAATTATCTTCCTCAGTAAATAAGAATATAATTAGCATGTCTTTTGATTTTATAGTATTAGAATATTTGATTTTAAAAATTACTATTTGCGTTGCTGACTTGAATTTCATAAAACATGAAATTATTAAGTGAATTCTGGTTTGGGATTAAGATAGAATTTCAACAATATCTGAAAAGGCTGTGGTCATACTTCTGCCATGTTGCATTATGTAGTTTTACAAAACAGCATTCTCAGCATTGCTTACAATATCAGACTGTTGATTAAGTCTGAAAACTTGAAGGTGCTCTAAGCACTGCAGTATGAAGTACCCAGCGAGCATTTTATTATTCATGTACAAATAAACAAACATCCATTTCATGGGTACACAAATTAATTTCAATGTATACGTGTATTGAATTTTTGTGCATTTAATACAACACATCTTACTCGAATTTAGATCCCCATTCGCACCCCTTCTGGGCCCCCACCGGAGTTAATGCATACTGCCATGTATTTTAAGGCCTCTCTAGTCATGTTTGTTTGCCCAGATGTCTCTCGGTGTAAGTTCATTCAGTGGAGTCTGGTTAGCTTATCTAGTGTCACTCCCTTAAAGATCAACTTGCCCTCACCCAGCAGTAACCAACTACCCAGTTCCTTGGCTAAGACTGGGGCCGGTTGTCCATTTCCACGGCTCTATGCTGGATTTTTGTCTGCTTGAGTTTGCATGGCTCTTGTGCATGCTGACACCATTGCTGTAAATTCATATGAGCAAGTTCCTCAAGGCCTGGAAGACTCTGGGTTTTTTTATCTTCATACGCCAACCCTGCCTCTTACAATCTTTCTGCTGCCTTTTCAGCAGTAGTCCCTGAGCCATGGGTGGGTGAGATTTAATATAGAAGCCCCATTTAGGAACACACACTCTGCATGCTCTTATTCTCTACACTTTGGCCAGTTGCGGCCTTCTGTGTGCACTACACTGTTTCATGAGGAAGCTTCACTGATGAGAATTCAAGAAATGCTTTAGTTTTTTCTCTACCCCCTGTTCAACTATGTTTCATGAGCCTTAGGAATGTAGGTTCCATTGTAGATGTGTCACTTAGGACTGGGCATATTTTACACACTTACTCTCTGTGTGTGACCAGTTATGGAACTCTGTAATAGTCTCCCTCTGTTGCAAAAAGGAGCTTCTTTGATGAGGGGTTAATGGTATACTTATCTGTAAATATAAGGATCTGTATTCAGCATACAGTAAGAAATTACATCTGTCTTGGGATATGATAGCGTTTTCCCTAGGGTCTATGACATCTCCAGCCATGTATATTTGACTATGTTTATAGTGCCACCAACAAGTTCCTTCCCATTAAGAGGGCTTTAAGTCCATGTAGATAGCTATTGATTACCTGCCCCCCCCAATAAAAGTGCCACTACTGCACTGATATAATTTGTTGTGCAAGTCATTGTTGTGATTATTAGGCTTTACAGCTGGGGTCGGACCACTGATTGATTTTTCTCCCTTAGCAGTTTGCATAGTATCCTCTAGAACTATGAGAGCTAGTCTCCAGGGAGAAGGCTTCCAGGTTAGTTCCAGCTCCATTGCTCTAAGTCCTGTATCTGAAGCATGTTCTGTCTTCAGCAATAGGGTCTTACCTTCACGTTCTGGGAAGCAATCAAGGCCTGTAACAATAGCCTGTGTTGTTTTAGGAATCTCTAGAACTACCCTGACCAACAACTCGAAGGGAGGTTTCTCCTGTCTGATACTGTGTTTCTTATTACATAGTCTTCAGCTGTACACATGCATTCATGTTTTATGATAGTGTATGCATATTTTTCAGTAGGTTTTTGAAGTAATATATTTCCATCTTGTTTTTCAACCCCATCTATACTTTATTCTCTTTTTAAAAAAAAGTAAAATTGTATATATACAAAAGAATTGCCTTCAAATAAATTTCTTCATGATTTATTGGTTTGATTTGTATGCCTATTTTATATACCTATATACCTGGGATCCTAGAAACACTCTGAGTTGAAAACAGTCATGAGTAGAAAGTTTAAGAAGCCCTGCTGTTATGCACCTGATAAGAATTAAGAATGCTGTTCCTCACAGAGGAGTCTGCGAGCCACTCTGACAGCTGGGAAGCCAGCACTAGCTCCATGGAATAATAATCCAGTGTATGGAAACTGGGTTGTAATGAGCTTACTAGGAGTGGAAGCATCAAAATAATAAAGATACATGATAGATATGTGAACAGATAGACAGATACAATGATATATTGTAGCTTGAAAGGTAAAAAGAAGCAGAAATGACACAGAGGAAAAGACACTGGGTCAGCATCAAGTCACTTGGTTTAGTGCTGGCTGTACAACTTCCGGCTGCTTAACTGGGAAAATTTCACTCTCTCTGAACCTTATTTCTAAACTGGGGGTACTGGTAGTGTACCAGCTCACTATAATCTCACGTTCCTTCACACCACAAAAGCATGATTTAATAACCATTAAGATTGGAGTTCCACAATGGCCTATTGTATGATGCTTTCTATGATGATATTAGCCACTTTCCGCTTACTGCCTTTGTCTGTAAAGTGAAGAGGAAAGCACTAGCACCTGCCTCTTCAGATAGTCCTGTGGGTTGAATGAGTAGGTTCTTGCCAATGACTGTATTCTCATTCCTCATCCTGCTCTAGACGTGGGGAGCAACAGGGGCCTGGCAATTCAGCCTTGCTCTTATAGGCTTGCTGTACAATTTCTACATATACAAAAACTTCAATGCACTTATTTTTGAACAATTGATGGCATCTGGGGGAGGGACAGCCAGTTTTCATTAAATATATGGCTCCTGGCAGCTCAACCACACTATACTGGATGGTCTCACACCAAGAAGTATGTGGACAACACAAATTGAAGCTGATGGATTATTAAATTAAATAAAAGAGGTCATGAAGTTGGGAGTAAAAAGATGAGGTGGATCTGGTTAGAGATAAGGAAAGGAGTTGGAATGAATATGATCAAAATACATTGTATGAAAATCTCAAAGAATAAAAATATTTATGAATAAATAATTCAGCAGCATAATAAATGGGGGGACTTTATAAGTTAAGTTTATTACAAATGCAAGGCATTATTACTGAATTCTCCACAACCCTAAAAATGGAAAACTGACTTTAATGATATACATTAAGCTAAATAATGCAGAAGTTAATTAGTTTAAACTGTGGGATTCTGTATGAATGATTTTTTGGGTGGGAGGTAGCATTGCTTTTTAGAAATAATAGGTCTATTTCAGAGTATTAAATGAGTTCTTAATGCTTTCAAGGATGAATGTGCCTCCCGAAGAGTCCTCCTTAAGACCATGTTGGCACTAGGGAAAGTGTATTTGTTGAGACTGAGAAAGGTCTCAGCCAGAACAATAAACCACCTAGGGATGTGAGCACTGGCCTGGCATCAGGCAAAATATAATTTCCTATTAGTTTTTCATGCCACTCTTTAATAGGCTCAGCCCTTTTTTAAAATTGATTTTTTGTGTATTTCATACAGAGCATTCCAAACAATCTTATTTATCTTTATGCCTGCCTCCCAAATGGCACCTTCCAATAGCCCTCCCTTCCCCGCACCCCCCCCACGGGGCCCACATACACTGTCACTCCTATTACTGTCCTCTGTGCTGTCAGTGCCCCCAGCCATTCCCCAGTGCAAGTCCACCCGCTGAGTCTAGACAGCCTATCTAGATCCCTTGTTTTAGGAAGATCAGCACTTCCTCATTAGCAGCAATCAGTTGCCAACATTCCTTTAGATAAGATTGGGGCCTGCTGTTCATTTTCCCAGTTCTATGCTGGGTTACAGTCTGAGCATCTTGTGGGCCACCTTGGCCAACAACTCAAAGGAAGGTATCTCCTGTCTGGCATTGTTTCTTGTTATGTAGCCTTTAGCTATACACGTGGACTC